>NW_026712428.1:1974656-2142487 GCF_030504385.1 Musca domestica
TATGTTAAGATTTTGTGAAATTTTTTGGATTTTCTTTTTGTTTTGTCATGGACCTGAATTTATAGGCAATATAGAGAAGGTTTTGTATTGTTACTCTATTGGGAATGACCTCTTAAATTTTAGCATACTCTGAATATACGCACGTTACAGGACCTATACATAGAATGTTCCGCCAAAGGAGCTAGAAACCACTACGGACTATAAATACCAATTTTTGGAAAATTTGTGGAAAAATATGAACAAAATCATCAAAATACCGAATATCGGGAGACACTGTTATATGGGGCTATACAAAAACGCATACATACACTATTTCACTACGGAGCTTGGACCCATTACGACTTACAAATAGACAAATCCTTGGGAAAATGTAGCAGAGATTATCAAAATACTGAATATCGGGAGATACCGTTATTGGGGACTATATAAAAAAGCGGACCTATACATACTATGTTCGGGCAAAGGAGCTAGAAACCACTACGAACTTTAAATACCAATTTCTGGACAAATACATTGAGAAACGCTGCAAAAGCCCTCTGACTATCGGGAGGTACCTGGGGCTATACCAAAACATTTACCTATATATACCATGTTCCGCCACCAGAGCTAATGGGTTCCCGCTCTGCAAACACCTAATTTTTAAACAAATTCATGCCAAATTTGGCAAATATCAATCAAATACTAAATATCGGGATGTACTTTACTTTACCTTTACTTACCATGTCTCGCCATAGGAGCTAGTATGACATACAAATACCAATGTTTATATAAATTCCCTTAAGAATGTGGCAAAAATGATTAAAATACCGAATATCAAGAGGAACCCTTATATGGGCGCCATACCAAAACGTGGTATATACAATATTCCGCCAGCGGAGCTAGAACCCATTACGAACTACAAATACTAATTTTTGACTAATCCGTTAAAATATGTAGCAGAATTTATCAAAATACCGTATATCGGGAGGTACCGTTATAGGGGGCTATACATACTATGTTCCGCCATCGGAGCTCGAAACCACTACGAACTACAAATACCAATTTCTGGACAAACCCGTTCAAACATGTGACAAAACTCGTCAAAATACCGAACATAAGGAGGTACCGTTAGGTGGGCGCTATACCAAAACGTGAACCTATATATACCATGTTCCGCCGCCAAAGCTATAACACATTACGAACTACAAATACCAATTTTTAGAAAAATCCGTAGTAAAATGTAGCAACAATAATTAAAATTCCGAACATAGGCAGGAACTGTTATATGGGGCCTATACCAAACCGCGGACCTGTATATATTATGTTCCACAAAAGGAGCTAGAAACCACCACCAAAATATCGAATATCGGGAGGCGCTGTTATATGGGGCTATACAAAGCCAGGAAAAGTGTGGCAAAGATCATCAAATTACCGAATAACGAGAGGTACTGTAATATAGGGGCTATACAAAAACGTGGACCTCTATATACTATGTTTCGCTGCCGGGGCTAGGACTCATTATGAACTACAAATATTAATTTTTAGACAAATTTGTAGTAAATTGTAGCAAAAATCAAAATACCGAATATCGGGAGGAACCGTTATGTGGGGGCTATACCAAACCGCGAACATACAATGTTTCGCCACCGAAGCTAGACCTATTATGACCTATAAATACCAATATTTAGACAAATTCATGGAAAAATGTGGCAAAAATTATTAAAATACCAAATATCAAGACCAAAACGTGCACTTTTAATTACTATGTGCCGCCAGCGGAGCTAGAACCCATTACGAACTACAGATACTAATTTTTTGACTAATCCGTTAAAATATATGGCAGGATTTATCAAAATGCAGTATGTCTGGAGGTACCGTTATAAGGGGCTATAAAAAACCGCTGACTTATACATACATGTTCCGGAGCAAGAACACCTTACGAATTAAAGATACAAATTTAAAAAAAAAAAATCTGTGGAAAAATGTAGTAAAAATAATTAAAATTCCGAATATAGGGAGGAAATATTAAGTGGGGGCTATACCAAAACGTGGACCTATATATACCATGTTCCGCCACCGGAGTTAGAATCCATTACGAACTACAAATATAAAATTTTTAGACAAATCCGAGGAAAATGTAGCAAAAATCATCACTACGGAATATCAGGATGTACTGTTATATGGGACTATGAAAATACGTGGACCTTTAGATATAATTTTCGCCACAGGAAAACCTATAATGACCTACAAATACCAATTTTTGGACAAATTCGAGGGAAAATGTAGCAAAAATCATAAAAATACCGAATATCGGGAGGTACCGTTTTAGGGGCCTATATAAAAACGTGAGATAAAAACAACTGCAACAAAGTCAAACGTCATATTTTTCTTCATTTTTTTTTTAATTTTATTGAAAAAAAAAATACAAAAAATGTCGGAAATAGCATACAATTTTAGAATAAGGTTAGATTTGTTCGAAATGTTAATCTTTGGCACGAATTATAGCCTTCAAACGGCCAATGAAACCGTCACACGCTGCCCGAATGTTGCTCTGCGGTATTGTGGCCCGTTCCCGGCAAAACGCTTGCTGGAAATGAAGCGAGGAACTTCATTTTGTAACCATTCTTGGGCGGCGCATGCTGAGTGCGAGTCTGTTGCGGTGAAAGTTCTTGCACTTTTTGGAATTTCAATGGCTTTACCCCGAGCTCATTTTTCAACATTTGCCGAATGAAATATTGCGATATGTTCAGCTCAGGAGCCATTTTTCGACCACTGCGTCGTTCAAGTCGCTTTTTTTACTTTTCGAACAATTTCTGCTGATGTTGTTTTTTTTCGTCCACTTCCTTGACGTTAGGCTACGCTACCAGTATCAGGTTACGAGCGATGGTACAAGACACAAAAGATTTGTTCAATTTTTAGACAAATCCGTGGAAAACTGTGGCAAAAATCACCGAATTACTGCTTATCGGAAGATACCGTTTTATGGGGGTCATTCAAAAACGTGGACCTTTACATACAATGTTTTGCTGCCGGAGCTAGAACCCATTACGAACTACAAATACCAATTTTTAGACAAATCCGCAAAAAAAATATTAAAATTTATTATAATGTCGGGATATCAAAAAGGGACCGTTATGTTGTGGCTATAACAGAACGTGCAACTGGAACCCAATTTTTAGAAAAATCCGTAAGAAACAGAGGAAAAAATCATAAAAATACCGAATATCGAGAGGTATCGTTGTGTGGGGCATCTCCTCTACAACTCCCCTGGAGGAGACCGTAGTGAGCAGATCGTCGCTGCGCATTGGTCGTTGTCGGTAGGCTCACCTTGCTCTCATTGGAAGTAGTTGTAGTTGTAATTGTAGACAGACATGGGACCCTCAGCGGTCACTCAGAACCATTGCGTTCACTTGTCTTTAGTCTTTGAACGAATACCCATCACGGCCACTGTCGCCAACACACCATAATTGAAAAGAGGTAATTTTGTTGTTAGAAAAGAAAGAACCAATAGATCATAAATTATATTAAGAATTAATACTAATTTATCTTAGTTTTATTTCTTGATTTTGTCTTTCTTTTATCCTACCACACACGCGCGAATCACCCTCGCCTCATTTCTCACCTATACATCACTACACATCGCACATCTCACATAATAACTCTGGGGAGTTTTTGTTCTTGCCGCTATACGAAGCCTTTCCCCCCACTCCCCTGAGTTAATCATTTGGTCCTTCGAGCCGGATAGAAGCCATCCCCTAGTCGTTGCTCCCTGTATTGCATGAAGAAATCATTGGATTCTCTTTCATCATTATCAACAACACTAAGAACCAGGTACGTAAATTCAGATTACCATTTGAAGTGAGCTACCCGCGGTTTCTTAGTGAATATTTAAATTGTTTCGGTTTGGTCGAATCTCAATTGCTCTACGCGCGTGCTACATATGAAATACAGTCCACTCTCGTCTTTGCATAAAAATATTACTCGCTGTACTGATCATCCAACATCGCGGTGATCATACATTTGCTCTTCGTTTAAGAACGAGCCGGATAGAAGCCATCCCCTAGTCGTTGCTCCCTGTATTGCATGAAGAAATCATTGGATTCTCTTTCATCATTATCATCAACACTAAGAACCAGGTACGTAAATTCAGATTACCATTTGAAGTGAGCTACCCGCGGTTTCTTAGTGAATATTTAAATTGTTTCGGTTTGGTCGAATCTCAATTGCTCTACGCGCGTGCTACATATGAAATACAGTCCACTCTCGTCTTTGCATAAAAATATTACTCGCTGTACTGATCATCCAACATCGCGGTGATCATACATTTGCTCTTCGTTTAAGAGCAAGTCAGTTGGTCGACTCGTATTAACACTTCATGTGTTAATAAAGTGCATTCCCATACAACACGTAGTTCTGTTGTTATGAAAATAGTTAGCTTTCGTTGTACTGATCATCCGTCATGTCTTTGATCATACAAAAATATTTGGTGCTCTTGCTCCGCTTCGTTCGTTATTTGCATTTCAAACCCTCATTTCAAATATTAAACCCTTTGTGAGAATGGAAAGTATCCCCCTCGCTGTTGCTCTACTCCCTCGCCTTAGTTGAAGAAAAATTTGCATCACCACAGCATACATGCACATTCTTTTATATTTGGTCGTTTGGTTTATTTGTTGTTCAATTTCTCACCAACCAAACGTTCGCTGTTGTTATCCTCTTCACGTTTCAAAGGGTGAGCCCTTTAACGAGAATTGTTTGTTTCTAATTAACAATAACAACACTCTTGTAATAACAGTGCATCTATCTGTCGGTTGAGTACTTTGTCGTCGTCGCCAACGTGCATTTATTGTTGTTGCAATTCTTCTTCGTTTGTTTCTAACCATCGATCAATTCTCACTTGAGAATTGGCACTGCCAAAAATTGCAACAAAAATACTTCATCATTCCACGCGCCCTTTTTAGCGTCGGTTTGATATACAGTAAAAATAACAACAAATTGTTTTGATCTCCAACTCTCACTGTTGGATCGTTTGTGGCGTCGTATGTTGTGTGGGTGCGTAGCTGCTTGCGCATAGTCATTTCTCTGCCGACGTCGCTTGTGTTTTATTCCTCTTTGTGCAATATCCGTTGTTGTTTCGACACAGTGGGGTAAAACAGTAAAAATTGTAAATTTTTGTAACTATCTATTTTTTGATAATTTATTGAAATATTATCAAGTGGTTGTAGAGTTTTTGGAATTTTTGGAGAAATTCACCCTACATTCGGCATTCTTTGCAGAAACATTTAGCAACAAATATTAGTGAAAATTTATCGTTTTTGGCTAGTTTTGCAAAATTTGTAAATATTATTTAACGTTTGCAACTCTACGTAGAGTTTTTGGAATTTTTGGACAAATTCACCCTACATTCGGCATTTATTGCACATATTCCAGCAAAATATATTCGTTGAAACTTTTAGTTTGTGGCTATTTTCTTCAATTCTTTGGGCAATTTATTAATAGTTGTTAATACTATTAGTGAATCTCTGTAGGGTTTGGGTATTTTTTGGAAGAATACACCCTACTTTCGGCATAATCTTGTAAAAATTGCCAAAATTTGCATTAAGTATTCTGTAGAGCTACTCAATTTGCAGCACATTTGACTATCTTTGTATAAATAGCGTACTGGTGTAAATTTTTGGAAATTTGTCATACATTGTGAAAAAAACACCCTATCATTGGCATAACCAAAGCATTCATTTTCTTAATTTATTGATATTGGAGCAATTTTAGTAATATTTGTCACATAGGAAAAGATTTTCTTAATTTCTCTCCTATTGAACAATATTTATAACTTTCTTGATCCGTTCAACAATAGCAACCCTTTTTCGAATTTTCCTTGTTTTGCATACCGTTTGTACAGTTTTTGTTAAAATTTTTGCAGCACAATGTCGATCACTCCGCTCACACGTTTTACTAGAGCCGCTGACATTGCTCTGAAGAGTGTAGACTATTTTGAACAAATTGATGCCACACATTTCACAGTTTGCAGAACCGAAATTCGTCTATCAGAAATTCGAGAATTGTGGGATAAGGTCTTGCACACTTACACTGAGTGCAAAAACTACCTCACGGCATCCGAGACTGCACAGTTTGTAAATATTGATGTCGTTGAGGATAAATTCAATAGTACTTTTATTGCATATCATTGGTGTTTGACTACTATCAACAAGCACCTCGATCGCCTCAAATTTCCAAAAAGTGATAATAGCCCTCCTGCTGTAACTTCTCAGTCTTCTCCTTGTGATAATTGTATTTCTGCAACTAATGCTAATGTTACACAACCTTCAGGCTTGCTTTTAAGCGAACCTAACGTATCGGTTCCTGTGCAGTCTGTTTCTCCACCCGTTGATACTTTCTCCAAATCTTCTGTAAATAATAGTTGCTCCAATCCACTCTTCGATAGTCATTTTCTCGTAGTGCCTCCTATTGATATTGAAATCTTTTGCTGGTGATTTTATGTCTTGGCCCACCTTTCGCGACTTATTAACAACCTTTTTTGTAAAAAATGCATGCCTTTCCGACATTGAACGTCTTTGCCATCTTATGCAGAAGACCACTGGTGAGGCTCGAGAAATCGTTTCTAGGTTTCCACTCACCAATAGCAGTTTCTCATTGGCATGGAAAGCCTTGACGGATGCGTACGATAATAAACGCATTCTAGTAAATAGCCACATCGAAAACTTGTTTGATATTCCTACACTAAAAATCGAAACTTGTTCGGGTTTGAAAAATATTCAAAGTGGAATAAATAGTTGTCTTGCTGCAATGACCGTCTGTGACGTCGCCACGGATCAGTGGGATCCAATTCTTGTACATATCTGTTTGCAGCGCTTGCCTTGAACCACCTTGACTTTGTGGGAGCAAAGTATCAAAAATAAGTCCTTGTTGCCTTCCTGGCCAGACTTAGATGCTTTTCTCACCAAAAGAATACAAACTTTGCAATGTATTCAACATAATCGAAGAAATCTGCCCAAAAACATTGTTTCTCCTACTTTCTTGCCTAAATCGTTATCATCACAAAATGTTTCACCTCATCGCTCCTCTTCTAGATCGTTAGCATCTAAGCATGCTTGTACATATAGTTCCACCATTAACAAGCCATTGGTACATGAGTCAAAATGTGTTGCTCCTTCTCCTCGGCCAAACACTTATTGCCCCATTTGTCCTATCGAGAGTCATGTACTTCGACTCTGCCCCAAGCTTATAAAACTTTCGTTTAAGGACAAATTCTTAATTGTGAAAAAGAATAAGTGTTGCATAAACTGTCTTTCGCGTGGCCATGGGGTTAAAAATTGTCATAGCACAAATAGTTGCAAATCTTGCAAGCAAAGGCATCACAGCCTTCTTCACCGGCCACAAATTAGTACAGTTGATGCAGCATTATGCTCAAAACCATCTCTGGTTTCCAACAATATTAAAAGTCCAAAATCTTCGCGGTTCTGTAAGTCTGCTCAAAATATAGTTTCGGATTCTAAAAAAAGTCCCCTCAGGCTTTAACGAAGGTCAAAAGTCGAGGTCCAAAGTCTCTAAAACGCACCCACCCTCTGCTGAAAATAATTCAAACAGCCAGTCTCCCAACACCATTCAGGAAAATGCTCTTGAGAACTGCACTAGTAAACATTGTTCATAATGGCAAATCGTACACTGCTCCTGCAACTGTAGATCCTTCTTCAAAGGCATCTATTATAAGTAAGAAACTTAACAATACACTTGGTATCTCTACTTGTTCTTTGACAAACAAATCTAAAACCACATCGCGGAGAGAAGTCTGTTCTCTTAAGTTGTCTTCCCCTAGAAACGCATCTAGAATTGTGGAAACAAAAGCGTTAATCTTGCCTAAGGTCAAAGGAAAGTTGTTCTCGTCACCATATACTTGTAATTTAAAGACTCGAATTCCTGATCTTGAATTAGCGGATTCTTTCGATGACAGCCCAATTGATTTGCTACTTGGCGCTGACCTATACCCTAAGATTATTGAAGCTGAACCGCCAAAAATTGTTTTAGATTCGTTACTGGCCCAAAAATCTATTTTCGGGTATATCCTCACCGGTTCAATACCTCCCTCGACTGTAACATAATCTCGCTCCAAACATTGAAATCGACCAATTTAGTAAAAAAAATCGTATCATAACCAAAATTTGCTGAAAACATGAATTAATTGCGCTAAACATTGAAATTGTAAACCGAATCTACCGGTAATTAGTCAAGTCGC
The DNA here is from genome assembly GCF_030504385.1 of Musca domestica. Lineage (NCBI taxonomy): Eukaryota > Metazoa > Arthropoda > Insecta > Diptera > Muscidae > Musca > Musca domestica. The sequence continues at coordinate 1,982,884 of NW_026712428.1, forward strand.
TATGATAAAATTCGAAAATTTGCAACTGTCGCTCACTTAGGAATCCTAATCTATGATAACTTTATATAGATTGCTAGACTCGCAGTTCTAGCAAGGGGGCCGGAATGTATAAGTTCGATATGTTCCACCACAACATTCCAATGCTCGATCAATCACGGATGCTGATTGGCGCACAGGCATCTCCTCTACAAATCCCCTGGCGGAGACCGTAGTGAGCGGATCGTCGCTGGGCATTGGTCGTTGTCGGTAGGCTCACCTTGCTCTCATTGGAAGTAGTGGTAGTTGTAATTGTAGACAGACATGGGACCCTCAGCGGTCACTCAGAACTATTGCGTTCACTTGTATTTAGTCTTTGAACGAATACCCATCACGGTCGCTGTCGCCAACACACCATAATAGAAAAGAAAGAACCAATAAATCATAAATTATATTAAGAATTAATACTCATTTATCTTTGTTTCATTTCTTGATTTTGTCATATTTCTTTTATCCTTCACCACACGCGCGAATCACCCGCACCTCACCAAATCCCTCAACTACACATCTCTCATCATAATAACTCTGGGGAGTTTTGTTGTTGCTACCGCTGTCGAAGCCTTTCCCCCACTCCCCTGAGTTAAACAGACTACAAATACAAATTTTGGAAAATTTGTGGAAAAATGTGGCAAAAGTCATTAAAATACGGAATATCGGGAAGATCTGTTATATGGGGCTATACCAAACCGTGGACCTATACATACCATGTTCCTAGCTAGAAACCCCTATGGACTATAAATACAAATTTTGGAAAATTTGTGGACAAATGTGGCAAAAGTCATCAAAATACGGAATATCTGGAGAACTGTTACATGAGGCTATAGAAAAACGCGGATCTATACACACAATGTTTCGCCACCAGAGGTTGATCACATTATGATCTAAAAGTATTAATCTTTTTATAAATCGGTAAAAAATAATATCGGGAGGTATGGTTCTTGTGGGCTATATAAAAATGCGGACCTATATATACTATGTTCCGCTAAAGGAGCTAGAAACCACTACGAACTTTAAATACCAATTTCTGGACAATTCCGTTGAGAAATATAGCAAAAACCCTCTAAATACCGAATATCGGGAGGTACCGTTATGTGGGGGCTATACCAAAACAGTTACCATGTTCCGATAGCAGAGCTAGAACCCATTACGTTCTACAAATACCAAATGTTTAGACAAATTCTTGAAAAAATGTGGCAAATATGAATCAAATACCGAATATCGGAAGGTACCGTTTAATGGGAGCTGTACAGAAATGTGAACCTTCATATACAATGTTTTGCTGCCGGTGCTAGGACCCATTATGACTTACAAATAACAATTTTTGAACAAATCTGTTTAAAAATGTGGCAAAACTCATCAAAATACCGAATATCGGGAAGTACAGTTATATGGAGGCTATACAAACACGTGCACATATAAATACACTGTTTCGCCACCGTACCTATTACGAACTGCACATACAAATTGGAGAATTCCGTGGTAAAATGTGGCAACAATCATCACATTACCGAATATCAGGAGAAACCGTTATTTGGGATCTATACAGAAACATGGGCCTTTACATACCGAAATACCGAATATCGGAAGGTACCGTTTAATGGGAGCTGTACAGAAATGTGAACCTTCATATACAATGTTTTGCTGCCGAAGCTAGAACCCATTACGACCTCAAAATTCCAATTTTTAGACTAATCCGTAAAAAATGTGTCAAAAATCATCACAACACTGAATATTGGGAGGTACCGTTATTGAGGGGACACACAAAAACGTGGACCTTTTCACACGTTTGCCGGAGCTAGAAACCACTACAAACCACAAATACTATTTTTAGAGAAATCCGTTGTAAAATGTGGCAAAAATACGCAAAATACCGAATATCGGAAAGTAGCGTACATACATATATACATATAATGTTTCGCGACAGGAGCTACAATTTATTATTTTCTACAAATACCAATTTTTAGACAAATCCGCGGAAATTTTGAGACATATCTGTGGAACAATATGGCCAAAAATCGTGGAAACACCGAAATTCGGGAGGAACCGTTATATGTAGTTGTAGTAGGGTGTAGAAAAACGTGGACACTTACATACCATGTTTCGCTGCCAGAGCTAGGACCCATGATCATCTGCATATACCACTTTTTGGACAAATCCGAGGAACCGTTATGTGGGGGCTATACCAACGCGGACCTACATATACTCTGCTACAAATACCAAAATTTGGACCGTTGATAAATGTGGCAAAACTCATCAAAATACCGAATACCGGGAGGTGCCGTTATATGATGACTATACAAATAATGTTTCGTCACCGGAGCTAGAACCTATTACGAACTGCAAATACAAATTTTTTGAGAAATGCGTTGAATATGTGTTAGAAATCATACGACATGCATATCGGGAGGTACCGTTATAAGGGGTCTATACAGAAACGTGGACCTTCGTGTAAAATGTTTAATGGCAAAAATCAGCAAAATACCGAATATCAAGAGGTACCATTATGTGGGGCTATACAGAATGTGAACCTAGACGTACTATGTACCACCACTGGTGCTAGAACCCACTATGAACTACAAATACTAATTTTTGTACAAATCCGTGGAAAAATGTGACAGCAATCATCAAACCACCCAATATCATAATGTACCGTTAGACGGGAGCTATACCAAAACATGGACCTACGATACATTGAATACGAAATACAAATACCGATTTTTATAGAAATCCGTGGAAATATGTGGCAAAAATCATAAAAATACCGAATGTTGGGAGGAACCGCTATGTAAGGGCTATACATACTTATTCCGCCATAGAAGCTAGAAGCCGCTACGAACTACAAATACCAATTTAAAGACAAATCCTAGGATAAATTTGGCAAAACTCATCAAAGTACCGAATATCGGGAGATACCGAATTATCAAGCCGCCAACCCTTAGGCATCTAAATGTCAGCAGACAAAAAAATAGGGTTGTGTTTGTATCAACGCTTGAATCGCAAGCAATTCATTCGTGCTTTATTGTAAACTAAGTACATATAGTTTTACCAAAAATATACCTTTGGACAGCCACACGTATGTATTGGACACACTGGCTCTATTGGCTTCGCCTGCACTTGTTCCCCTAGTCTCTATAGTGCGGACTAAACATTGGTCCTGCGAGCCGGATATGGATCAGGCCCATTTTGCTGAAATTACAGTCCATGTGCATCAACTAACATCGGTATGTATAGTGACAATAATAACAAGCGTTTCGTTAGTTTGTGGCCGTCATAATAATTGTCGCGGATTTCCTTTTTCGCGATCCGTCAAAGTCCATTTGCGGACAGGACAACGGGAATAATAAAATCAAAGCAAAATTAATAATTTGGCATTTTCGTTTCGATTCTTATTATTCTCCAAATTTGTAGTCAAAATTGTTGACATATTGATAATTTGCTGTGTTACATTTTAAAACAGTATCCCTCAAAATTTCTATTCTCCTTATTGTTTTCGTTTTAGGGGGCACCAAATATACACAAAAATATATCCATATTTAGGCGAGTGACATACGTACATTGTGCAGCCTATTGGTGGCTACATATTTGTTAATTACACACACGTACGTATTGTAACATATTCCAGCATCGTCGTCGTTCCGTCAGTCAGTTGATTGCATGCGACAAGCATACACACGCATTCGCACACAATTATTTCGTTTGGGTAATTCTCTCTTGTGTCGTGTCCGTTTTTATTGCACAGTCTCCCGTCACTGTATTATTACACAGTGTCTGGTCGGTAAATTAGTACTGATACTAGTAATTATATATGTTATTGTAAATATATAAAATTAGTGTCCGGGAGCATTTTTAAAATATTTTGGATATTTTTTATTGTCGTGCACCCTACAACCGGTCAATTGAACTTTTGGATTGTGTAAGGCGCTTCTTTTGCATATAGATGCAAAATTGGCTGATTTTAAGTACTTTTTTAATCCTGAGTTATAATTAATTTTGTGATTTTCTTTTTGTTACGCTCGGTTAATAAATTTAACCATTAGCTTTTTCCAATAAGAATTTTCTTTGCATATCGTTGCGAATTGTTAATTGGTGTATTTCAATTATTTTGTAATATGCCATTGTGGTGTTTTTGTTATTGTCTTAATTCATTGTTGGTGATTCTTATTAAAATTGAAAATTATTTATTGATTGGAAATTGGATTAATATTGAAAATTTGATGGTTTCAGTTTCTCGTTGAAATTTATTTTTGGTTCAATTGCTTTGAAACTTAATCAATAGCTAGAGAGATTTAATTTAATTTGGACAATCGATTCCGCCATTTGAGTTTATTATCTTCACCTTTCGATAATATTTATCTTTTTTTTGTCCTTAAACGACTTTAGGATATCATTGGTTTTTAATACTTCTTTTGATTGGAGTTTTGTTGCAAAACTTTTGATTAATTCTTACTGTGATATAGTTCAACCTTAATTTTTTAAAAATTGCTTATACTCCTATGACTATGTTTACACGTGCTTCCAGTTCTATGGTGAGATTCACTGCACACTTCGGCGATAAAAATATTGTTGTTTAAATTTAAGAGTGATTCAAATGTGTCCCTGAACTCATCTCGCAGCAGTTCAGTAGATTCCTTAACGGAGCATGCAGATACTATTCTTGTAGAAATGCTGTCTTCTGATGCTACCGTTGGTTCGTTGTCTCACTCTTCTCGTGAGATGGGAACACAGGTACCTAGCTCCGCAATTTTGAATATTGGGAATCCTAGAATAGACACAAGCTTTGTTGTTGATCTTTTACATGTCGATAACTTTCACAGTTTGGCGATACCTCCTTGTAATATTCAGGTCTTTGATGGAAGTATTTTGACTTGACCCACTTTTAGAGATTTGTTTAGTCGGGGATTATTAATAATTCTCGATTGACGGATATCGAATGTCTATGTCATTTGGTTAATAAGACTTGTTGTGAGGTTCGAGAAATCGTCTCGAAGTTTCCTTTGACTCATCGGAGTTCTGTGAAAACTAAATCGTATCTTTCATCTTAGAAAGAGTTAGAGAATTCGGACTTTTCTGTGTTTGCATGAAATGAGGGATGCTGACACTTCGCGTGATGTGACCCACAATAGAGTGTCTTCTAAGACTGACATTTCCTCCTCCCCCGCTTCTACCGGGCTGAAAAATCATAATTGCTCCCCTCGTTTGTCTAACAATTTTTGTTGCGTTCTTTGTTTAGAGCAATAACCTAAATTGCATGTTTGTCCTCGGTTTGTAAATGGTACACCGGGGGAAAGATATAAATTGGTAAAAAGGCATCGTTTATGTGTAAGATACCGTTTTATGGGGGTCATTCAAAAACGTGGACCTTTACGTACAATGTTTTGCTGCCGGAGCTAGAACCCATTACGAACTACCAATACCAATTTTTAGACAAATCCGCAAAAAATATTAAAATTAATTAAAATATCGGGATATCAAATAGGAACCGTTATGTTGTGGCTATAACAGAACGTGCAGCTGGAACCCAATTTTTAGACAAATCCGTAGGAAACAGAGGAAAAAATCATAAAAATACCGAATATCGAGAGTTATCGTTGTGTGGGGCTATACCACACCGTTAACATAAACATACTATGTCTCGCCACAGAATCTAGAACCCATTGCGAATTACAAATACAAATTTTTGGACAGATCCGTAAAAAAAAATATTAAAATTCCGAATATCGGGAGGATCTGTTATATGGGGCTATACCAAACCGTGGACCTATACATACCATGTTCCTAGCTAGAAACCCCTATCGACTATAAATACAAATTTTGGAAAATTTGTGGACAAATGTGGCAAAAGTCACCAAAATACGGAATATCGGGAGGAACTGTTACATGAGGCTATAGAAAAACGCGGATCTATACACACAATGTTTCGCCACCAGAGGTTGAACACATTATGATCTAAAAGTATTAATCTTTTTATAAATCGGTAAAAAATAATATCGGGAGGTATGGTTCTTGTGGGCTATATAAAAATGCGGACCTATATATACTATGTTCCGCTAAAGGAGCTAGAAACCACTAAGAACTTTAAATACCAATTTCTGGACAATTCCGTTGAGAAATATATCAAAAACCCTCTAAATACCGAATATCGGGAGGTACCGTTATGCGGGGGCTATACCAAAACAGTTACCATGTTCCGATAGCAGAGCTAGAACCCATTACGTTCTACAAATACCAAATGTTTAGACAAATTCTTGAAAAAATGTGGCAAATATGAATCAAATACCGAATATCGGAAGGTACCGTTTAATGGGAGCTGTACAGAAATGTGAACCTTCATATACAATGTTTTGCTGCCGGTGCTAGGACCCATTATGACTTACATATAACAATTTTTAAACAAATATGTTTAAAAATGTGGCAAAACTCATCAAAATACCGAATATCGGGAAGTACCGTTATATGGAGGCTATACAAACACGTGCACATATAAATACACTGTTTCGCCACCGTACCTATAACGAACTGCACATACAAATTGGAGAATTCCGTGGTAAAATGTGGCAACAATCATCACATTACCAAATATCAGGAGAAACCGTTATTTGGGATCTATACAGAAACATGGGCCTTTACATACACTGTTGAGCTGCCGAAGCTAGAACCCATTACGACCTCAAAATTCCAATTTTTAGACTAATCCGTAAAAAATGTGTCAAAAATCATCACAACACTGAATATTGGGAGGTACCGTTATTGAGGGGACACGCAAAAACGTGGGCCTTCTCATATAATATTTAGCTGCCGGAGCTACAAACCACAAATACTATTTTAGAGAAATCCGTTGTAAAATGTGGCAAAAATACGCAAAATACCGAATATCGGAAAGTAGCGTACATACATATATACATACAATGTTTCGCGACAGGAGCTACAATTTATTATGTGCTACAAATACCAATTTTTAGACAAATCCGCGGAAATTTTGAGACATATCCGTGGAACAATATGACCAAAAATCATTAAAACACCGAAAATCGGGAGGGACCGTTATATGTAGTTGTAGTAGGGTGTAGAAAAACGTGGACACTTACATACCATGTTTCGCTGCCAGAGCTAGAACCCATGATCATATGCATATACCACTTTTTGGACAAATCCGTGGAAAAATGTTGCAAAAATCATCGAAGTGCCGAATATTGGGAGGAACCGTTATGTGGGGGCTATACCAACGCGGACCTACATATACTCTGTTCCGCCACAGGAGCCAGAAACCGCTACGAGCTACAAATACCAAAATTTGGACCGTTGATAAATGTGGCAAAACTCATCAAAATACCGAATACCGGGAGGTGCCGTTATATGATGACTACACAAATAATGTTTCGTCACCGGAGCTAGAACCTATTACGAACTGCAAATACAAAGTTTTTGAGAAATGCGTTGAAAATGTGTCAAAAATCATACGGCATGTATATTGGGCGGTACCGTTATATGGGATCTATACAGAAACGTGAACCTTCATGTAAAATGTTTAATGGCAAAAATCATCAAAATACCGAATATGAAGAGGTACCATTATGTGGGGCTATACAGAATGTGAACCTAGACGTACTATGTACCACCACTGGTGCTAGAACCCACTATGAACTACAAATACTAATTTTTGTACAAATCCGTGGAAAAATGTGACAGCAATCATCAAACCACCCAATATCATAATGTACCGTTAGACGGGAGTTATACCAAAACATGGACCTACGATACATGGAATACGAAATACAAATACCGATTTGTATAGAAATCTGTGGAAATATGTGGCAAAAATCATAAAAATACCAAATAATGGGAGGAACCGCTATGTGAGGGCTATACATACTTATTCCGCCATGGGAGCTAAAAACCGCTACGAACTACAAATATCAATTTTAAGACAAATCCTTGGATAAATGTGGCAAAACTCATCAAAGTACCGAATATCGGGAGATACCGAATTATCAAGCCGCCAACCCTTAGGCATCTAAATGTCAGCAGACAAAAAAATAGGGTTGTGTTTGTATCAACGCTTGAATCGCAAGCAATTCATTCGTGCTTTATTGTGAACTAAGTACATATAGTTTTACCAAAAATATACCTTTGGACAGCCACACGTACGTATTGGACTGGCACTGGCTCTATTGGCTTCGCCTGCACTTGTTCCCCTAGTCTCTATAGTGCGGACTAAACATTGGTCCTTCGAGCCGGATATGGATCAGGCCCTCATTAACATTGGTCGCTTCGAACCGCTACAAGGAACATCCCTTTCTTTCAAAATAGAAAATTTGGTGCATTTTGCTGAAATTACAGTCCATGTGCATCAACTAACATCGGTATGTATAGTGAGCAAACAATAATAACAAGCGTTTCGTTAGTTTGTGGCCGTCATAACAATTGTCGCGGATTTCCTTTTTCGCGATCCGTCAAAGTCCATTTGCGGACAGGACAACGGGAATAATAAAATCAAAGCAAAATTAATAATTTGACATTTTCGTTTCGATTCTTATTATTCTCCAAATTCGTAGTCAAAATTGTTGACATATTGATAATTTGCTGTGTTACATTTTAAAACAGTATCCCTCAAAGTCCAATTTCTATTCTCCTTATTGTTTTCGTTTTAGGGGGCACCAAATATACACAAAAATATATCCATATTTAGGCGAGTGACATACGTACATTGTGCAGCCTATTGGTGGCATATATTGACATATTTGTTAATTACGCACACGTACATATTGTAACATACTCCAGCATCGTCGTCGTTCCGTCTTGTCGGTCAGTCAGTTGATTGCATGCGACAAGCATACACACGCATTCGCACATAATTATTTCGTCTGGGTAATTCTCTCTTGTGTCGTGTCCGTTTTTATTGCACAGTCTCCCGTTACTGCATTATTAAACAGTGTCTGGTCGGTAAATTAGTACTGATACTAGTAATTATATATTTTATTGTAAATATATAAAATTAGTGTCCGGGAGCATTTTTAAAATATTTTGGACATTTTTAATTGTCGTGCACCCTACAACCGGTCAATTGAACTTTTTAATTGTGTAGGGCGCTTCTTTTGCATATAGTTGCAAAATAAACAAATTGGCTGATTTTAAGTACGTTTTGATTCCTGAGTTATAATTAATTTGGTGATTTTCTTTTTGTTACGCTCGGTTAATAAATTTAACCATTAGCTTTTTCCAATAAGAATTTTCTTTGCATATCGTTGCGAATTGTTAATTGGTGTATTTCAATTATTTTGTAATTTGCCATTGTGGTGTTTTTGTTATTGTCTTAATTCATTGTTGGTGATTCTTATTGAAATTGAAAATTATTTATTGATTGGAAATTGGATTAATATTGAAAATTTGATGGTTTCAGTTTCTCGTTGAAATTTATTTTTGGTTCAATTCCTTTGAAACTTAATCAATAGCTAGAGAGATTTAATTTAATTTGGACAATCGATTCCGCTACTTGAGTTTATTATCTTCACCTTTCGATAGTATTTATCTTCTTTTTGTCCTTAAACGAGTTTAAGATATCATTGGTTTTTAATACTTCTTTTGATTGGAGTTTTGTTGCAAAACTTTTGAATAATTCTTACTGTGATATAGTTCAACCTTAATTTTTTATAAATTGCTTATACTCCTATGACTATGTTTACACGTGCTTCCAGTTCTATTGTGAGATTCACTGCACACTTCGGCGATAAAAAGATTGTTGTTTAAATTTAAGAGTGATTCAAATGTGTCCCCGAACTCATCTCGCATCAGTTCAGTAGATTCTTTAACGGAGCATGCAGATACTATTCTTGTAGAAATGCTGTCTTCTGATGCTACCGTTGGTTCGTTGGTTTAAAAATTGCTTATACTCCTATGACTATGTTTACACTCACCAGTTCTATGGTGAGATTCACTGCACACTTCGGCGATAAAAAGATTGTTGTTTAAATTTAAGAGTGATTCAAATGTGTCCCTGAACTCATCTCGCAGCAGTTCAGTAGATTCCTTAACGGAGCATGCAGATACTATTCTTGTAGAAATGCTGTCTTCTGATGCTACCGTTGGTTCGTTGTCCCACTCTTCTCGTGAGGTGGGAACACAGGCATCTAGCTCCGCAATTTTGAATATTGGGAATCCTAGAATAGACACAAGCTTTGTTGTTGATCCTTTACATGTCGATAACTTTCACAATTTGGCGATACCTCCTTGTAATATTCAGGTCTTTGATGGAAGTATTTTGACTTGACCCACTTTTAGAGATTTGTTTAGTCGGGGTTTATTAATAATTCTCGATTGACGGATATCGAATGTCTATGTCATTTGGTTAATAAGACTTGTGGTGAGGTTCGAGAAATCGTCTCGAAGTTTCCTTTGACTCATCGGAGTTCTGTGAAAACTAAATCGGATCTTTCATCTTAGAAAGAGTTAGAGAATTCGGACTCTTCTGTGTTTGCATGAAATGAGGGATGCTGACACTTCGCGTGATGTTTTTTTTTTTTTTTTTTTAATTATTTATTCTTTATTGAAGTGTATATTAAAATTTACAATACATTTTCCCGCGAAGCTTTTAGCTTGTCTGCAGGATGATCTTAGTAGTAATTTATATATATACATTTTACAATTTTCATTTCAACAGTAGATTATCAAACATTTCCAAAAAAATCTTATATTCGAAGATTATAAGCTTATTAAGTGGTTTTTCAATAGTTTTTTTCTTTTCATTTTATTTCTAATATTAAATATTTCCAGGGGCAGTTCATTTAGGGCACTTGGAAGGCTGACCTCAAGAGCTCTTCTGCCATATTCGTTTTTGAAACTGGGTATCTTGTATCTCCCTTGTGCCTGTCTTCTTGTGTTTATATTGTGGTCGATATGTTGCAACAGCGAGATATCATCAGAGAATTCGCTTGTGATTACAGATTTGTAGAGATTTTTTATGTTGAGAATATGCAGCTTTTTATGTATACTGTTGTTGTTACATTGTCGTGCTGTGGAGCGTTGAGTACCTACAGAGTTTGAATGTTGTTCGTATAAATTTGATTTACTAAGGCTTTTCTGAAGTATTTTCAAAACTCTGTTTTGGGCAGTTTGTAATATTGAAATATTCGCTGAATTTCCCCAAGAAGTTATTCCATGCCTCAGATAGGATTCTGCTAATGAAAAATATGCTTGTCGGATGACATGATATGGAGCACAATTGCTTAGGTGATAAATGGCATATGATGATTTTCTAAGTTTTTTTATGACGTTATCAATGTGTGACTTCCATTTAAAGTGAGTGTCCAATATTACACCAAGATATTTATATGTGTCGACTACTTCTATCTTAGTTGTGCAGTTATCGACATATTGATCGTTGGTTGTATCATTTGTATGTATACATTCATAATTGTGAAATATTATTGAAATATCTGTTCCTGGTGTGTGTCTTGTTCGAAAGTGCATAAGCTTCGTCTTACTAGCATTAATAACCAGGCCATTATCGTGACACCATCTGGTTAGCTTATTCATCTCCGATTGCATCCTTCGTTCTGCAGAACGTATGGATGTATCTGATACTAATATTGCAGTATCATCAGCATACGAGAAGGCAATGCTATCGTTGAGTGTTTTGATCATGTCATTTGTGTATATGATGAAGAGAATAGGTCCGAGTTTAGATCCTTGCGGGACACCATACTCTGAGGTGTATTTATCACTTGTGGTGTTGTCTATTTTGACTTTAAACGTGCGGCATTTTATGTAGTCTTCAAACCATTTTAGACATTGGCCTCTTATTCCGTTTTTTTCTAAAATGCTCAGTAGCCTTTGGTGTGACAGAGTGTCAAATGCCTTGCTGAAATCAATGAACATTGCTAGGCAGTGTTTGTTTTCAGATAAATTCTTGTTGATTTCGTTTGAAAAGTGTCCCAAGAGTTTATTAATGTTTTTTCCTTTTTGAAATCCATACTGGCTTTTATTTATAATACTATATTTTTTCAAAAAATTATTTAGTCTTCGTGTCACAATCTCTTCTAAAACTTTTTCAATGATGGGGAGAATTGATATTGGCCTATAATTTTCGTATGACAATTTAGGGCCACTCTTGTAAATTGGTCTAATTATGGACGTTTTCAGGATATCAGGAACAACTGATTCGAAGAAGCTTTTGTTTATCAAAGTTGTTATCACAGGTGCTAGTATTTCAGAATTATTTTTGAGATCGATTGGTCTTATACCATCACAACCTGGACCCTTTTTTGTATTTAGGCTATTCAAAACGTTTGCTACTTCTGCAACATTTGTATTTTCTAAATATATGGAATTTGGTACGCTATTTTCAAATGATGTCAGTGTAGTCTTTGTACAGTTGTGTACAATGTTTTCAACATTTCTTTTAAACTGTTTTGCAAAGTTTTCTGCGATTATCACTGTGTTTTGATTGGCAAAATTAATTTTGAGGGTCTCGTCTATGCTGTAACTCTTCTTTCCAATTACCTCGTTTATCGTTTTCCAAGTGTCTCGAATATTATTTCGGCTTTGGATGAATTTGTTGTAATAATATGCATTCTTAGCAAATATGATCGTTTTATTAAGTTGGTTGTTAAAAGTTTTGTAGAGTCTTTGATTGAGTACTGTTTTGGATTTTCGGTATTTCTTATACAACTTATCTCTCACACAACAACATTTTATTAGTTCATCAGTCAACCAAGGATGTCCATTTCTGTTTTTCATTTTGGATTTAATTTGTTTAGTTGATTTTTCGTATATTTCAGAAAATGTCTTGTAAATTGTATTAAAAAGGTCATTTGACCCGTTAGCTTCAACTACGATTTGGTTCCAATCGATTTTCCTTATTTCATTATTTACTTTTTTATTATTAGGTTTTTCATTCATGGATTTTTGATTAGATTTGTTGGTTGTTACAACATCTATTTCCATACTCCCAAATATTGAAAAGTGGTCCGAAATCGTAGTGGTTATTATAGCAGTTTTAATATTGTTTGTTGCATTATGTCTTATAAACAGGTGATCGATGCAACTTTTTCTGCCAGTACGATCATCCTCTCGAGTTATCCCAGTTACAAGACACTCAAGGCCATTGGATGCGCACATGTCTAAATATTTTTTAACCGCCAAGGTGTTTGCGTTGATGTCAATGTTCGTATCGCCGACTAATATGATGTCTTCTTTTTTATTTACTTTATTTATGCTGCAGTCCAGTTCTTTAATAAAGTTTTTGATGTTCGAACAGGGAGGACGGTAACATGGAATTAGTGTTGTGGTTTTGTTGGAACCTAATTTCATTTGTATTTGCATAGATTCAAAGTGTATTGTTTTTGTGGTAATAATTTGAAAAGACATTTGATCTGCTATGTACACTGCAATACCTCCTCCTCGGTTTTCTCGATTTAGGAATGTGGAATTGTAGCCATTTATTTTGTAAAATTGAATTTCATCATCATTTATATTAGTTTCAGTTAAAATTATTATTTCAATTTTGTTTAATATGTCCTTTATTCTGGTTAGAAATTCGGTAAAATTCTTCCGAAGTGATCGAATATTCATACAAATTAAAGATATTGTTTTGGTATTTATATGTTCATTAAGTTCATTAAAGGTGTCCAATAGTGTATTCGTATAATTCATTTTTTGTTTATTTGTTTTGTACTATTTGTAATATTTAATTTACGGTTTTATAAAAAAATTACTTTTTTCATAAAAAAAGTTTCGAAAAAATTAGGCTGTGTTTCTTGTTTTTATTATTTTGTAACAGAAGTATATTCTTCAATTTGTAAAGTGAAAAAAAAAATTAAATTTTATTTATTGATCTGCATTGATCTTTTCAATGTCTGATTGGTTATTTATAATTATTTGCGCACAATTTTCATTTCTTTTCGCATATATGCGACCATCTTTCACCCACACATATCTCCAACCATTCTCCTTTGCCTTTGTTTTTGCCATCCATAAAATACGCCTATTATCCGCAGTCAGTTCATCGTTTATATAGATGAATCTGTTTGTTGGGTTATTATTTTCATCATCGAGTACATTTTCATCCACTCGATGTTTCTTCATCTTTCTCATTATCTCCTTTTTCTTATTTAGAGAAGAGAACTCCACTATTATTTTGTTTTTCGTTTTTATACTGTAGGCATTATCAATATGAGCGTCGGTTACATCGACGCCTACAGAGGCTGCAACTTTTTTTACCACCGCCTCTGCTCCCATTACAACTGCATTAGCATTAGTTATTTCGATGTTTTTCTCTAACGCTTTTTGCTCAAGTCTTCTTATCTTGTTGTCCATTTCTCTAATTTGCTTGCTTTTCTCAAGGTCTTTATTCTGAAGTTCAACGACCTGAGAAGAGATATTTGAGAGTGTATTATTTATTTTGTTGAGACTCTCAGCCATGTAGTTGTTAGATGCGGTCAATGCGTTCATGTTGTTTATCATTTCTCTCATTGCTGATTTGATTTCTCCCATATCAACTCTCAGTTCAGCATAGTCACTGTTATTGTTGTTACCTTTCGGCGCAATGGTAGTTTTGATGTTGTTGTTAGTGGCGCTGGTTGTTGGTCCATCTTTAAACCGTTTGCTGTTATCATTGAGTACATCATCAGCATCTTCGTTCTCTTGATCTCTTTGTTTTTTCTGTTGATGGTAACTGCCGTGTGGTTGTTGTGATGCTTCTTCAGCACCAAGAGATTGCTGTTTTGATGTTGTTTGTGTATCATCCGGATACACGAACGTCTGATAGATGTTGTTGGGGGATTTTTGTCGAGGTTTGCAAATCTCGCATTTCCACTCCAATTTTCGTGCAGTACTCATTGTTTTATAACTCGCCTCAGAGAGCACAGTGCAGGGTGAGAAATGAAATTTCCTATCGCAGCAGCGACACCATACGTAGTTGTTGGTGTTTATTGCTGTTTTACATTTGCTGCACATAGTTGTTGGCACTTGTAAGAAATCCATATTTATGTTAAAAATGGGAAAATATCAACGATACGACGATGCGCGAAAATTTGAAACACGTCCGCTTACTTGAAAAGCTACAACTGAACTGTGACCCACAATAGAGTGTCTTCTAAGACTGTCGTTTCCTCCTCCCCCGCTTCTACCGGGCTGAAAAATCATAATTGCTCCCCTCGTTTGTCTAACAATTCTTGTTGCGTTCTTTGTTTAGAGCAATAACATAACTTGCATGTTTGTCCTCGGTTCGTAAATGGTACACCGGTGGAAAGATATAAATTGGTAGAAAGGCATCGTTTATGTGTAAATTGCCTTCTCATGGGACACGAAGTCAAAAATTGTAGCAGTCGTTCTTGCGAAAGTACAATCAGAGACATCACACTCTATTGCAAAGAGATCGCTCTATTGTGAGTAGTCCGTGTCAGATAGTGACTCCTAGGAATTCGACTGCGCCCTCCTTTCGACCTAGAAACCTAATTAGTAATCGTTCGCCCGCTTCAAATACGATTGATTCAGCCGCATCGGTCGGTAATATAGTTCGCCAATCGTTTCACGTAACGCAGAACAAGCCAGATATATTGGGAACAGCTATGGTGAATATAGTTCATCATGGTGCTTATTTTCCTGCTAGGGCGTTAATTGATCCGGCATCTGAATCGTCAGTCATTTCGAAACAACTTCAGAAGAATTTGAATCTGTCGGTTAATTCCGCAAATTCTGTAGTTTCTGCTGTACAGACAGCTACCTTCGAAAGTAGTGTAACATAAAACTTCGTAGTCGTTGTAATAGATCGCCTATTTTGGAAACATCGGCGTTGGTTGTAGATTCTATATCGAGAAATCTCCCAACAATTTCGGTCACTTCGGACCTGAGATCAGATTTGTCCAATATAGTTTTGGCTGATCCCCATTTCGGTGATTCTCGTCCAGTAACTATTTTAATAGGTGCAGATTTGTACCCTAAATTGGCAAGCAAAAAATATGTGGCTCACTTCGCGGGGTCCTTAATGGCCTGGAACCTCGTACGAGCATTTGACATTGAATTGACAAGC
Organism: Musca domestica; assembly: GCF_030504385.1. Lineage (NCBI taxonomy): Eukaryota > Metazoa > Arthropoda > Insecta > Diptera > Muscidae > Musca > Musca domestica. The sequence goes on from NW_026712428.1 coordinate 1,998,944, forward strand.
CGCCAACCCTTTAGGCATCTAAATTTCAACAGATAAAATAGAGTTGAGTTTGTATAATCGCTTGAATCGCAAGCAGTTCATTCGCGCTTTATTTTAAGCTCAGGAATAGTTGTACCAAAAAATGGTAATATCGTTTACCACAAATAAATATACGGCCATTGGCTGAACCATTTTATATTCAAACTATTGTATTTTCTTTTTATTTTATTTAACCCCCCTTTACCTTTGGACGGCCACACGTACGTATTGGACGTACTGGCTCTATTGGAAGAGCTTCGCCGGCACTTGTTCCCCGAGTTTTCATAGTGCGGACTTAACATTGGTCCTTCGAGCCGGATATGGATCAGGCCCTCATTAGCATTGGTCGCTACGAACCACTATAAGGAACGTCCGTTTTCTTTCCGTTTTCAAAATAGAAAATTTGGTTCATTTTGCTGAAATTACAGTCCAAAGCATCAACATCTTTATACTATCATTTACGTGCATCAACTAACATAGGTATGAATAGTGAGCAAACAATAATAACAAGTGTTTAGTTAGTTTGTGTCCGTCATAACAATCGTAGCGGATTCCCCTTTTTCGCGATCCGTTAAATTCCATTTGGGGACAGGACAGCGGGAATAATAAAATCAAAGCAAAATTAATAATTTTGCATTTTAGTTTCGGTTCTTATTATTCTCCAACTTCGTAGTCAATATTGTTGACATGTTGATAATTTGCTGTGTTACATTTTAAAACAGCATCCCTCAAAGTGCAATTTCTATTCTCCTTATTGTTTTCGTTTTAGGCGGCACCAAATATACACAAAAATATATTCATATTTACGCGAGTGACATATGTACATTCTGCAGCCTATTGGTGGCTGCATATTTGTTAATTACACACACGTACGTATTGTAACATACTCCAGCATCGTCGACTTGTCGTTCCGTCTTGTCGGTCAGTCAGTTGATTGCATGCGACAAGCATACACACGCATTCGCACATAAATACTTCGTTTGTGCAATTCTCTTTTGTGTCGTGTCCGTTTTTATTACACAGTCTTCCGTCACTGTATTATTACACAGTGTCTGGTCGGTAAATTAGTACTGATACCAGCAATTATATATTTTATTTAAAATATATAAAACTAGTGTCGGGGAGCATTTTGAAAATATTTTGGACATTTTTAATTTTCGTGCACCCTACAACCGGTTAATTGGACTTTTTAATTGTGTAGGGCGCTACTTTTGCAAATAGTTGCAAAATAAACAAATTGCCTGAGTTTAAGTACTTTTTGATTCCTGAGTTATAATTTAATTTTGTGATTTTCATTTTGTTACGCTACAATAGGTAGCTCGGTTAATAAATATAACCATTCGCTTTTTCCAATAAGAATTTTTTTTGCATATCGATGCAAATTGTTAATTGGTGTATTTCAATTATTTTGTTATTTGCCATTGTGATGTTCTTGTTATTGTCTTAATTCATTGTTGGTGATTCTTATTAAAATTGAAAATTACTTATTGATTGGAAATTGGAATAATATTGAAAATTTAATGGTTTCATTTTCTCGTTGAAATTGGTTTTTGGTTCAATTTCTTTGAAAATTAAATTGTAGCTAGAGAGATTTGACTTAATTTGGACAATCGATTCCCCTATTTGAGTTTATTATCTTCACATTTCGACAATATTTAACTTCTTTTTGTCTTTAAACGACTTTAAGATATCATTGGTTTTCAATACTTCTCTTGATTGGAGTTTTGTTGCAAAACTTTTGATTAATTCTTACTATGATATAGTTCAACCTTTTTTGTGTTAATTTTTTAAAAATTGCTTCCACTCCTATGAATATGTTTATACGTGCTTCCAGTTCTATGGTGAGATTCACTACACACTTCGGTGCAATGAAGGACGACGAATTTGATACTTATGATCTAGAAGTTCGACAAGAAGACATTGGAAAGCTATGGAAATCAGTCTAGGAAGCTTTCAATAACTGCCTCTCACATGTAGAAAGCCCAGAAGATCTTGACACACTATACAGCAAATAAAAAATATTTAACTTGCGCATCGGCGATAAAAAGATTGTTGTCTAAATTTAAGAGTGATTCAAATGTGTCCCTGAACCTATCTCGCAGCAGTTCAGTAGATTCCTTAACGGAGCATCCAGATACTATTCTTGTAGAAATGCTGTCTTCTGATGCTAGCGTTGTCCCACTCTTCTCGTGAGGTGGGAAAACATGCATCTAGCTCCGCAATTATGAAGATTGGGAATCCTAGAATAGACACAAGCTTTTTTGTTGAATTGGAAAGAAAATTGGTTCACCATTTCATTATGTTAATGTATGTAATAAAGAACATTCGTTCAAACATATAGTTGTTTCAAGGGAGGCGGCCAATGTTAGAATCGCTGTTTAGAATAGTCAGCCTATAATTTGAAATAAAATTTCCGTTAAAGTCTGTCTACTCCTATTTACTACATTCTTGTTGTAGTAGGATAAACAGATCTCAACTACCATTTGACATTGAATTGACAAGCCCCCAACCCTTTGGACATCTAAAAGTCAACAGATAAAAAAAACTAGAGTTGAAATTGTATCAACGCTTGAACTGCAAGCAATTCATTCGCGCTTTATTGTAAGCTAAGTACATATAGTTGCACCACAAAAAGGTAATATCGTTTACCACAAATAAATATACTGCAATTGGCCGAACCATTTTATATTAAAACTATTGTACTTTCTTTTTATTTTATTTAACCTCCCTATACCTTTGGATGGCCACACGTACGTATTGGACATACTGTCTCTACTGGGAGAGCTTCGCCGGCACTTGTTCCCCGAGTCTCTATAGTGCGGACTTAACATATACAATGTTTCGGCACCGGAGCTAGAACCTATTACGAACCACAAATACAAATTTTTGGAGAAATGCATGGAAAATGTGGCGAAAATCATCATAATTACAATGCATACACTGTTCCGCCACAAGAGCTATAAACCGCTACGAGCTACAAATACCAAATTTTAGGCAAATCCGTGAATAAATGTTGCAAAACTCATCAAAATACCGAATATCGGGAGCTATACAGAAATGTGGACCTTTATACACAATGTTTTGCTGCCGGAGCTAGGACCCATTATGACCTACAAATACCAATTTTTGGACATATCCTTGGAAAATGTGGCAAAAAACATAAAACTACCGAATATTGGGAGGTGTGGCCGCATATTGCATTTTGGGAGGAACCGTTATATGGGAGCTATTCAGAAACGTGGACCTTCATATATAATATTTTGCTGCCGGAACTATTATGACTTACAAATACCAATTTTTAGACAAATCTGTGGAAAAAGTGGCACATATACATACAAAGTTTTGTCAGCGGAGCTAGAGCCTGATGCGAACTGCTAATATGAATTTTTTGACAAATCCGTGGAAAATGTATCATTAAAATAACAAATATTGGGAGGTACCATTATGTAGGGCTATAGAACCCATTACGAACTACAAATACCAGTTTTTGGAGAAATCCGTGGAAAAATGTGGCAAAAATCATCTAATTGCCGAATATTGTGAGGTACCTTCATGTGGGGCTATAGAACCCATTACTAACTACAAACACCAAATTTTTAGACAAATCCGTGCAAACATGTGGCAAAAATCATCAAATTATCGAATACCGGAGGTTCCGTTATATGAACGCTATACAAAAACGTGGACATTTACTAACAATATTTCGCTGCCAGAGCTAGAATCCATCATGACTTACAACTACCAATTTTTGATGTGAAAATAATTAAAATACTGAATATCAGGAGGTACCATTATGTGGGGGCTATACAAAGCGTGAACCTATACGTACTATTTTCGGCCGCAGGAGCTTGAACCCATTATGACCTACAAATACCAATTTTTTTACAAATCCGTGGAAAATATGACAAAAATCATCAAAACACCGAATATCAAGATGTACGGTTAGATGGGAGCTACACCAACACGTGGACCTTTACACGAAGAATGTTTACCTGAAGGAGCTAGAAAACACTACGAAACACAAACAAAATACCAAATATCGGGAGGTACCGTTATATGGGGGCTATACAGAAACGTGTGCTTTACATACAATGCTAAACTTCCGCAGCTAGAATCCATTATGAAATACAAATACCAATTTTAGGACAATTCCGTTAAAAAATGTGGTAAAAACCATTAAAACACTGAATATTAAGAGGAACCGTTATATGGGCACCATACAAAAACATGGAACTTTATATAAATTATGGAATTTTGTTAAAATTTATTATTACATTTATTTTTATACCCTCCACCTTGGAAAGGAGGGTATATTAACTCTGTCATTCCGTTTGTAACATCCTTAAATATTCGTCGTAGATCCCATTAAGTATATATATTCATAATCAGCATAAAATTCTAATTCGATTTAACGATGTCCGTCTGTCTGTCTGTTGAAATCGCGATACAGCCCACATTATTTGACGTAGAGCGCCAAAATTTAGCAGAGCTATTTGTATTGTATCTAGGATGGTTGGTGTTGAAAATGAGATATATCGGTCCACGTTCTGGTATAGTCTCCATATAACGGTACCTCCCGATATTCGGTATTTTGATTATTTATGCCACATTTTTTCACGGATTTGTCTGAAAATTGCTATTTGTGGGTCATAATGGGTTCTAGTTCGTGTGACGGAACATTGTATGTGTAGGTCCACGTTTTGACATAGTCCCCATATAACGGTACCTCCCAAATATTCGGTATTTTGATGATTTTTGACACATTTTTACAAGAATTACTCTGAAAATTGGTAGTTGTAGATCATAATGGGTCCCAGTTCATGTGGCGAGTCATTGTAATTGTAGGTCCACGTTTTGGTTTAGCCCCCATATAACGGTACCTCCCGACATTTGGTAATTTGATGATTTTTGCCACATGTTTTCATGGATTTTTCTGAAAATTGGTATTTGTAGCCATAATGGGTTCTAGCTCCGTTGGCGAAACATTGTATGTATAGGTCCATGATTTGATATAGCCCCCATATAACGGTACCTCCCGATATTCGGTATTTTGATGGTTTTGCTACATTTCGTCTAATGTTTCCTTTACCCTAAGGTGGAGGGTATTAAAAGTTTGACCCCGTCGACCTTAATGTTTTTTTTTTACTTGTTATTAAATATGCGTGTTGTTACTTCCATGAGTTGTTATCCATGTTATGCTGAGTAGCACACGCGTATACAATGAAATAAGTGTGTTTCTTTACGATAACTCCTCTTCTTCTGGGTTAGGGCCGACCTCGGTCTCAGCGTTACCGTTTTTTATTGCAACCTCCATAGATTTAGTTATAAGAATTTTTTCTTTGTGGAAGCCCTGTGTCGGAGTGAGTAAGCAACCAGTCCTATAAGTAATAGAATTCCAATGGTCGATAAACATGCGATATGGCCTTGATAGACCGCATGTTGTAGGTGATGGATATGTTGGAGATTTTGTTTGTTGACATGATGAATATAGGATGTGCTTAGTATATCGGTGTGTTGCTTTAGATTAATCATAGAAGCTCATGGAATATTCGGTTGTAGGGGTGTCGTTTATTTTCGTTGTAGTACATTTTATCGTTGATTCTAACAACATCATTGAAGACAACTAGGCAAGTACCATTGACCGTAACAGGGGGTTCGTTGTTTTCTTCTACAACCGCCAGTTGGTCATTGATGACCACCAAACCATCGCCTATCACTGTAATTGGTGGGAGGTTGTTGAATGTTGTGCTGCAGTTAGCGGTGTTACGTGTCATTAGTTCCAGAGCGCATGATGTGCGTGATGATGGCAGAGAAAATGTTGGTATCGTATCGCTGCAGTTTCTTAGTGCTGAAGTGTAATTGTGACATGCATCTAGGGTGGATTCTTACAAGTGGAGCATGAGGTGACCTTTCAATGCTGATAATATAATAATTTTCTTACATTTAAACTTAGGGATAGGATATCTTATTAGGAAATATTGAGGAGATTCAGGAGAGTTTTGTGAAGTGCTTTTTAATGTCATTGCTATCTAAAAGGATAGGGTTCAAAACTTTGTCATTCCGTTTGTAACTCCTCGAAATACTCATGGCAGACCCAACAAAGTATATATATTCTTGATCAGCGTAAAATTCTAAGTCGATTTAGTGACGTCCGTCTGTCTGTCTGTCTGTTGTAATCACGCTAACATTTTGCACACATGTTTATTTTTCCAGTAGGCAGGTTAAGTTCGTAAATGGGCCATGTAGGTCCACGTTTTCATATAGCCCCCATATAACGGTACCTCCCTATATTCGGTATTTTGATGATTTTAACGACATTATTCACGGGAATTGTTTCAAATTTGGTATTTGAAGTTCGTTATAGGAACTACAGTCTGTGACAGAAAATTGTCTGTGCGAGTCCAGTTCTTCGTATAGGCCCCTTCGTATAGACCTCTCTATATTTGGTATTTTGATGATGTTAGCGACATTATTCACCGGAATTGATTAAAATTTGGTATTTGAAGTTCGTAATGAATACTACAGTCTAAGATAGAAAATTGTCTGTGCAAGTCCACGTTTTCATATAGCCCCCATATAACGGTACCTCCCGATATTCGGTATTTTGATGATTTTAGCGACATTATTCACCGGAATTGATTGAAAATTGGTATTTGAAGTTCGTAATGAATACTACAGTCTGTGAAAGAAAATTGTCTGTGCGGGTTCAGGTCTTCGTATAGGCCCCATATATCAGTACCTCCCCATATTCGGTATTTTGACGATTTTAGGTACAATACCCACCGAAATTGTTAAAAATGTGGTATTTGAAGTTCGTAATGGATGCTACAGCCTGTGACAGAAAACTGTCTATGCTGGTCCTGGTCTTTGCACAGCTCCAATTTAACGGCACCTCCTTATATACGATATTTTGATGATTTTAGCTACATTATTTACCGTTTATTTCAAGTTTCCAATTTGAATATGGCTTATGACAAACAATGCCTATGAATGTCCACGTCGTATAGACCCCAATATGACGCCTATATTGGGCATTTTTAAAATTTTAACAGAATTTTTTAAGGATGTTATTTTTTTAAAATTTCCAAATTCGTTGCAAATGGTGGAGGGTATTAAAAGTTCGGCCCGGCCGAACTTAGTGCTTTTTAACTTGTTATTTTTCTGGTGCTCCGTTTGATTTATTTCTTTTATTGGGATCTCCTACATCAATTTATGCGAGCTACGAGATCAAATATACGTACATATATTTGCTTTTTGTTTTGGCTCTCCATTACACGGTCTCTGAAATAAGCCGGTGAACTCCCACCTTCCAATTCAGCAATATACGAGTGAACATTTTGGTCCTAACGAGCCGGATCAGAGACAGAACCGTAAGGAGAGATTTCAGCTTCACATAAAATTGATGCTCACTGGTATGTTTGTCAGCTTCGCTACTTGGATTTCCAAGTGAGATCAGTTTTTCTTGTCACACAACACGGTGTTACAAAACGATTATAAAAAGATAACCTAAGGTTGCCGGAAAACTTGTACTGTCGCAAAAGTTGCTGGTAAAGTTCGATCAAATACCCTAAAGTTGCCGGTAAACTTGGACAAACCTCTAAAGTTGCTGGTAAAACTGGGAAAAACCACAAAACAGTGCATTTGGTCAAGAGAAGTGCCGACGGTAAAGCAAAATAAGCAAAAATCTCAGTCTAACAATCCGCAGAATGTTCCCTAAGGGCTTATTAAAGTGTAAAGTGGTAGATGGAGAAATTTCATAAGGTCATTTTTTTCAAAAAGTCAAGTCTCTTTATCCCACATACACGCGTGCTGTTCAGAGTTGTACAACACTCATCAAACCAGTTTCTCTAAACTCTTAACACACATTTCTCTTGCGCCTGCTGAGAATTTACGCGCTCTGTACATTGAGTGCTAGTGGCAATCAGCAACATTTCATTTTGCCTTGTCTGTTGTGTGCTGCGTTCATTCTCTTTGAGTGGACTTCACAGGTTGGGTAATTGCTTAGCATGTTTTTTACTGTGTTCGGTCTCTTTATGTGGATTTCTCTGTTTACCTATCTCATGTAAATGGTTTGCGCGTCGAGTATGTGCGTAAAAACAATGGAGAATAAACAATCATAAGTGAGTAACACGGGTCAGGCGCTCACGATCAAAATCAAAACAAATAAGAAACAAGCAGTTGGTTCAATGGTCTGTTTCCATTTTGTACCCTCCGCTAGACAGTCTGTCGGTTTTGTTTACATTTTTGCGATATCCCACAGATAATTCGTTAAAAGACGAAGTATCAAAAGACACAGTGGTTTGAAGCAGTCTTTAAATTCAAAAATTATTTTTATAAAAAATAATACTTTTTATATCAACTGGAAAGTGCTAACACAATATTTTCACCGAGGTGGATTTTTTCCATTCGAGTTCTTGAGAAATAAAACATATGAACATTTTTGTAAGAATTTTAAATGTTTTCAAATTTTATTTTGTATATAAAAACAAATCAAAAGTTTTATAGGATTTTTCTTGCTGTTCAGTTTTTTTGGGATTTTCTTAGATTCAAACAAATAAAAAGTTTTAAAGGAAATATAAAATTTTTAATAAAATTTAATTTTGATTCTGATTTGTATACGCGTAGGTTTTTTTTAATTATTTCTTTTCTTTTTATAAAAAAACATTTTTATAGGCATTTTCAACTATAATTCAACTTTTTTTTTAAAGAATTGATCAACATTTTAAATTTGTAGTTAAAAACAAATATCTAAAATTATTTACATTTATATATTTTTTTAATCAATGTTAATGTTTTAATATATCTATCCTGGATTTTCATAGTAGTGAATTTTTGATATTAAAACAATTAATAAGAATTTATATTTTTTCGTTAATATTTCTTTATTTCTTTTTCGATTTCCTTTTCGTAGAATTTTGATTAAAATTAAGTTTTAAGGAGAGAAAAAAACATTTTTTATTTTTTTGTTTTTCGTATGCATAGACTGTTTACACTATTTCCTAAATTAAATATTTGTATAAAATTTAGTTTTAATTTCCAAATTTAAATCTATCGAGTGCCTTGAGAATAATTTTTTTTTTTTCAATTTTTTTCTCAAATCTGCTTTTTCAATGTACCCAATTTTTTGTGTCTTAACACAAAAAAGAAAAATAAAAATGTCATTAGACAGATTTATTCGCCTAGCTAATAGCTTGATGGAGTTTGAGGCATCAATAAATAACAACAAACTCCACGTATCCACACTTTACCTTTTAGATGTGCACATCGGGGAAACAAAATCTACTTGGGAAAGGCTCAGAGTAATATATGAACAACGTTTGGATGACTTGTCAAACAAAGAAGAAAGTGAGGAAGAGGGCGATGACGAAGCGTCAGAAATCGAGACAGTGAAACAAAAATATAGGAATTCGTATTCCACCTACTGTCGCCTCATATCGAAGTTAACTGAAGCTTTAGAAAACATGTCGAACATACCTGACAGTCCTTCTACTAGACTTCACTCATCCCTAAACAACCCTTTTCATTTGCCTCCAATTGAGCTTCCCACCTTCCATGGTGATTATAGATCATGGCCTACGTTCCGCGACATGTTTTCTGCAGTTTGTATCCGCAATTCAAAGTTGTGCCTCAATTCAAAGTTGAGAAGCTCATAAGTTTGTAGCCAAAAGACCACTCACCAATGATGGTTTCCAAAATGCCTGGAGTAACCTTTGTGCGCGCTATGAGAACAAAAGGGTTCTTGTTAATGAGCAGCTCAAAATTCTCTTTAGCCTTCCCTCGATTCCAACGGAAAATGCGGAATCTCTTAAAAGGATTCAAATATCCACTTTGAATTTTTATAGCATTAATGTCAACAGCTGGAACCCAATCTTTATATTCTTGTGCTCCAATTGTGTTCCGTATTCAACTCTTACATTATGGGAGCAAACGTTGACCGACAAAGCCTTCATTCCACAATAGTCCGAGTTGGATTTTAACAAACCGTCTTATAACACTAAAATCGGTTTTGGAAGTGAAGAGTTCTCATGACCCTAAACCGAACGTTCCCAAACACAAATCTCCGATGTCAAAAAGCGTAAGCTCAAAAGTCAATACATTTCAGACATATATATCCCACACTAAATGCAAACTCTGTTCGAATGAATTTCATGTCATTCGGATATGTCCCAAGTTCCTCAATATGGAATATAGCCGGAGGTTAATTGAAGTAAATAACCTTAATTTATGCCTCAATTGTTTTCCAGTGCTCATTTGCTTAAATTGCAAGAGCAAAAAATAATTTCTTTCCGAAAGGAGGTTCAATCTTCTTAAGCTACCATTTACCAGTACCACTAGTAAAAATTTCCATTTAAAAAGGCCTATTCACACACTTCGAATATATGTAATTCCCAGAAAAGTGCGATGGCGCAGTTTCCTAGAAATGAAAAACGATTGCTTCGTGATCCACAACTTAAGAAAAAATATGATGAGAATATCGCGGAATATTTGTCCTTAAAACATATGATTCCTATAAGTCCTCCTGATCATTACATGATACGTCAGGCTTATATTTGCCACATCATGCGGTAGTTAAACCGCATAGTACAACAACAAAGGTCCGGGTAGTATTTAATGCGTCATACCCCTCCACTAATGGTTTGAGTTTAAATGACATTCTCCATACAGGTCCTGTATTACAGAATGACCTGACCATACTTATTCTTAATTGACGCTTCTATCGTTATGTATTTAATGGTGACATTCAAAGGATGTACCGTCAAATACGTGTCCATTTCGACCACACATCCTTCCAAAGAATATTGTTTCGAAAAACTCCAAATGATCCAGTACAAGACTACGAGCTGCAAACTGTGACATTTGGTGTGAATTGTGCTCTTTATTTAGCAATAAGGACTATGATGCAGCTATCTAATGATATCCAATCCGATTTTCCATCGGCTTACAATATTCTAAAGTCGTCTATGCACGTAAATGATGCACTTGTAGGTGCGCATGACATCTCGTCAGCTATTCAGACTAGAGATGAGTTGATCCTAGCATTACGTTCTACGAAATTCTCAATGAGGAAGTGGACCTCGAACTCAAAGGATATTCTACGAGATCTGCCTCCAGAAGACCTGCTGCACTCAGATTTTTTAGATTTCGATGACTGTATTTAGGCGAAAACATTAGGGATTCGTTGGAGTGCCCTTTCCGATGAATACTACTTTTCTACAACATCCTTCTTTGCTGATAGTTTGTACACAAAGAGAGCAGTACTTTCACTCATGTAATTGTGTTAGCGAAGATCCTGATGCAGAAAATTTGGATGGATAAAACAGAATGGTATCATGAAATATATGTTGAGTCACTACGACTATGGAAAACATTCCAAAGTCATTACCCATTCATAAACCAAATTAGTATCCCGAGATGGATGGAGTATGCCCCCGAGCTTGAAGTACAGTTTCATGGATTCTCTGATGCATCGGAGAGAGCCTAGGCAGCTGCAATATATATTCAAGTCTTATATCCTAACAAAATGTGCACTAATTTGATATCCTCCAAGACCAAGGTTTCCCCCATTAAGACTCTTTCCATCCCTAGATTGGAGCTATGTGGTGCTGTCCTACTATCAGAAATTATAGATAACAAAACAGGGTATCTAAAATCGTCCAAGTGCTGGACCCTTCCCGGTGGTTGCATGTTGAATCCGCTCACAACCCAGCTGATTTAGAATGCAGGGGAAAGTACTCTTAAGATTTGGTAAACAATACACTATGGTGGAAGGGACCATGTTGGTTATTCGATCCAATGGAAATGTGGCCCAGATCAACTACCAACATCGACTTTTACTTTTCCTATTTTGAAACGTATTAGGACGTATTGGAAATTTCCTGCTACTCCAGAGCCATGCGAGTTATGGCATACACTTTCGTATAGAAAACAAAATTCCCATATAATATCACCATCCGAAATTTCGTACGTCAGAAATCGACTAATAAGTATTAGTCAAAAGGCAGTTTATCCAAATGAGTATTCCGCACTTTCTTGGGAAAAATCTATTTCTTCGAAAATACTTTATTGAGTTTGAACCCATTCTTGGATCCAGAGGGCCTTATGCGGGCAAGTGGCAGATTGGAAGGTGCTCCAAGCCTCTCCTATAACGAAAGACATCCAATTATAGTACCTTATAATTGTGCGTATTCCAAGCTGTTTGTTTCCTTTGTTCAAGTTAACATTAAAAATATTAACATTTCTTGTAATAGACAAAAATAAGCATTTCCCACAATACTTGCAAACACGAGCATCCGTTCTTATTTCTGTTCTCACCAAAATTTGCTGACAACATGTCTGCTATCACCTCAGGTGATTTCATTGTAATTTAAGTAAACACAATCATAGCCATAATGAAATATGTAACTATAATTTTATTTAAGTTGTTTAATATAACTCAATAAAGGAGGTTCACTCCCATAAAACATAATAAAAATTAATTTTTAATAAAATAAAGTTATGTTTTATTAACTGGCGCCCAACGTTCGAGGGTTCAGCTAAGGGTCTATCGCGATAAAACGGTGTTTCAAACTACAAGTTAATACAAAAAATATAAGTGAAAAATAAGCGAAAAAATTAGTTCAGTAAAATAAAAAAACTAAAAGCTTAAAATATTTATTTTGTAAGTTCTAATTTTAAGACAACTATTAAACAATTTAAACTAAACATTATTAAATAACACAAAAAAAAGAATAATTTTCATTAAAAACTACAAACTGAATATATAAAGAAACAATTCAAAACCATAATTATAAAAACAACCCTAAAAGGAAAAAAGAACTAGTAAATTGAAATAACGACTTATCAAATACATAAAAATAAAGATTTATTAAAATTAATTTATAAGATTTAATTTTAAAATCCTTTTCCCGAACATAAAAAAACTCATCTTCCATCATGTCAAATTCCAACAATATTATCCGACCACCATTACTTAACCCCCCAGAAAATAGACCTGAAGAAGGTATGTCAGTCAATCTTAGAAATGCAATAAAAGGAATAGTATCACAAGCAATTAGAACGGAGGGAATACACATTTTTAATTCAATTATTAATCAAAATTCAAATGAATTCTCAGGGACGGATCTGTTTATAAATCAAGAACATAGGGCTAATATAGGAGACCTAGATAAAATGCCAGATATCGTAAAAAGTCTAAGGGAATTTTCAGGTAACAGTATGATATTCATATCATGGAAAAAAAAGCGTTGAGTGAATTCTTCAAATTTATGAACCGATAAAGGGGCACTGCCAAATATTACGGAATTATTAGCGTTATAAGAAATAAGATCACAGGGCAAGCAGACAACGTATTAGAGTCATACAATACTCCATTAAACAGGGATGGTATATCAAAAGGTCTTATAACACATTACGCCGATAAAAGAGATGTATCATCTCTCGAACATCAATTAACCTCTTTAACCCAAGGTAAGCAAAACATCCAAGAATTTTACCATAAAGTATATGGATGCCTAACCCTTATCCTAAATAAATTATCATCCTTAGAAATAGGGAATGAAGCTACAAACATTTTAACTAAAACATACAGAGAAAAAGCTCTATGCCAAGACTTTTAGCAATAAAAGAGCGTAGCGACTTACCACAAGCACTTGCATTGTGCCAAAAATTGGAAAACCAAACCTTTAGAACTAACTATGCACAAAATTCACGCACCAATATAAAGAAATTTGTTCAGTCACCACAATTGCCTCCAAGATATAATAAACCAACAACAAACTATCCACAATTTTCGTATCAACCGACGTCACCATACCAACCATGGTTTGACACTAGAAATCAGACTTTTCAGACAAGAAACGGACAATTCCAATCATACCTATTCCCAAATAACCAATCCCGAAAAGGCCAATTGTTTTAGAAATTGTTTTAGAAAATATTTCAGATAATGTCATTACAAAAAAGAATAAAATAATTCATAAAAGTCTTATCCGAAATTAAACATCTTTTACAGATTTTTCAGCACAATATGTGTTGCAGAAGTGGAAATATTAAACTATTCCAACTCGCCGATAATAACATTCGATACAGGACACACTAAATTACAAACAGGAACCTTTAAAATTATCCACTCAATCAACATCTCCCAATACCAAATAGCATAACACCATTTATCAGAATTTAAACCTTCAAAATCCCATTCATCATTTCCTATCTTATAAAATATCCCAATCCCAATTAGCATTAAATAAACTTAAGAAATAAGAATAAAAGATCTATCGATTTCTTAGGAACGATATGGAAATTTATAGCCGGAACTCCGGATCATAATGACTTAATATTATTAAATAATTAATAAATAGCAATAATAAACAGAAATATTATTAATGATATCAATAAAATATCTGAAAGTACTAACAAATTATCTAAAATTGTATTTGAAAGCGAATCCGTGCAAAATGCATTGGCAATGATTATAAAAGAAAAAATAAGAATTATTAAAGAAGAATTAATAAATATAGAACATGCTATAAATTGGTCAAAAGTTGGCATTTTTAACTCAAATATATTAAAAGAAGATGAAATAAATATTATTTAAAAAAAAAAATGATACAAACAAAATAGAATATATAAATACAGAAGAAGCATTAGAATTTAGCGAAACAAAAATCGCTAGTAGCCAACTTGACCAACTAATATTCATTATAGATATAACAATTACTAAAAAATTCAAAAATAATGAAATAATTAATTGTAACAAGTTAAAAAGCACTAAGTTCGGCCGCGCCGAACTTTTAATACCCTCCACCATTTGCAACGAATTTGGAAATTTTTAAAAAATAAAATCCTTAAAAAATTCTGTTAAAATTTTAAAAATACCGAATATAGCCGTCATATTGGGGTCTATACGACGTGGACATACATAGGCATTGTTTGTCATAAGCCATATTCAAATTGGAAACTTGAAATAAACGGTAAATAATGTAGCTAAAATCATCAAAATATCGTATATAAGGAGGTGCCGTTAAATTGGAGCTGTGCAAAGACCTGGACCAGCATAGACAGTTTTCTCTCACAGGCTGTAGCATCCATTACGAACTTCAAATACCACATTTCAAACAATTTCGGTGGGTATTGTACCTAAAATCGTCAAAATACCGAATATGGGGAGGTACTGATATATGGGGTCTATACGAAGACCTGGACCCGCACAGACAATTTTCTGTCACAGACTATAGTATTCATTACGAATTTAAAATACCAATTTTCAAACAATTCCGGTGAATAATGTCGCTAAAATCATCAAAATACCGAATATAGGGAGGTACCGTTATAGTGGGGCTATACGAAGACGTAGACCTGCACAGACAATTTTCTGTCTTAGGGTGTAGTATCCATTTTGAGCTTCAAGTACCAAATTTGAAACAATTACCGTGAATAATGTCGTTAAAATCACCAAAATACCGAATATCAGGAGGTACCGTTATACGGGGGCTATACGAAGAAATGGACTTGTACAGACAATTTTCTATCTTACACTGTAGTATTCATTACGAACTTCAAATACCAAATTTGAAACAATTCCGTTGAATAATGTCGCTAAAATCATCAAAATACCAAATATAGGGAGGTACTGATGTACGGGGCCTATACGAAGACCTGGACTCGCACAGACAATTTTCTGTCACAGACTGTAGTTCCTATAACGAACTTCAAATACCAAATTTGAAACAATTCCCGTCAATAATGTCGTTAAAATCATCAAAATACCGAATATAGGGAGGTACCGTTATATGGGGGCTATATGAAAACGTGGACCTACATGGCCCATTTACGAACTTAACCTGCCTACTGGAAAAATAAACATGTGTGCAAAATTTTAGCCATCTATCTCAATTCATTCGAAAGATAGCGTGATTACAACAGACAGACAGACGGACAGACAGACGGACAGACAGACAGACAGACAGACAGACGGACAGACAGACAGACGGACATCGCTAAATCGACTTAGAATTTTACGCTGATCAAGAATATAAATACTTTGTTGGGTCTGACATGAGTATTTCGAGGAGTTACAAACGGAATGACAAAGTTAATATACCCTCCATAGTATGGTGGATGGTATAAAAACAAATTATTGCTGTAAGAAAAGAATGCATATAAAAATATGTATTAACGAAAATAAAAATATGTAATAACCTCATCTTATTAAGAAAATAATCATTGACTGTAAAAACAAAGAAAACAAAAATATAGAAAAAACCAACAAATCCAATGAACAAATTTTTGTGAGTGTACCGTACCTGCCAAATTTAACAGAAACAAAAAACCTCAAACAAATAAATAAAACTACAACAACAATAATAGCACACAAATCCAATCAGACAATGCAAGAGATTTTCAAACGCACAAAAACAAAAGAAGACAAACAAAAACAACATAACGTTGTATATGAAATTACATGCAAAGGCAATGAGAAAGAGAAATGCGGGAAAGGTTATGTGGGCACAACAAAAAGAATGCTTGGTGTAAGAATAGGAGAACATCAAAATGATATCAATAAAGGATTAGCAAAAACAGCACTGTCACAACACACAACGGAGAGTGGCCACACAGCTGATCTAACAAATGTAAAAATTTTAGATAGGGACAATAAGGAGAACAAAAGATATACATTGGAAAGCCTAAGAATACAGCAAATATTTTTACTTTATATTAATTAAATGTTGTGGAGTCCCATTTTATTAATATTAATAAGAAATAAATAATGCATAATTATTGATGTAAGTTAAATTTAAAGTGCAATATGTCACAAAACAAAATTCTAATAATGAAATATGTTTCTCATTTATAAACAGAATTCAATAAAAAACGCTCTTGAAAAAGTTGGAAACAAGCCAACGAAACGTTGGGCAAAATATGAAATAAATTCGTTTATTTTCATTTGATTAACTTGACCATAAAAGCCCAATAAACCCATATTGAATAATCTCAACATTGGTCAACAAAATACATTTCTGAAAATTTGTTAGATTAAAGTAAGATACATTTTTACCTAACTTACTAAAAAGAAAAAAATCACAACGTACTGTTACTAACGGATTTCATATACCAATAGTTGAAATTATTACACCCGGTTTGATAATATTAAATGAATTTAAAAATAAAGTTGAAATTAATGGAGAATTAGTTAATCTGAACGGAACATACGTAATTAGATATCAAAATACATCGATAACAATCGGAAATCAACATTATAGTCTCACTGAGACAATCCTTTACAAACCATTACCTGCGATTATACATTTACCATCTACAAACTCCTTTGAAAAAACACTTTCTTTACAAAGTTTGGAGCAACATCACATTACTAATACATCAATAATAAAATTAATAGAAAATAAACAAATTATTGGATTTGCAACAAGTTTTACATTAATTATAATTTTGATCATAATAATATCAACAATTCCAAAGTTTTTTAAAATTGCTAAATCAAAAAAATTGTAAATATCAGCTCCTTTAAAAATAATTGATAATAACCCTGCTTTCTTTATAACGAACGCGGACGTTCGAAATTAAGGGCGGAGGAGTTAACATTAAACATATTAACATTTCTTGTAATAGACAAAAAAAGCATTTCCCACAATACTTGCATTAACACGAGCATCCGTTCTTATTTCTGTTCTCACCAAAATTTGCTGACCCCATGTTTGCTATCACCTCAGGTGTTTTCATTGTAATTTAAGTAAAGATAATCATAACCATAATGAAATATGTAACTATAAGTTTATTTCAGTTGTTTAATATAACTCGATAAAGAAGGTTCACTCCCATAAAACATAATAAAAATTATTTTTTTAATAAAATAAAGTTATGTTTTATTAACTTCCACAACATAGGTCTCGATGGTGGGAACCAACTAGTATTTCGATTGGTTCGAAGTCAACATTGGATACCGAAGGTTCAAAGTTTAATAAAAATAACTATCCATAAATGCAAACCGTGTATTTTATACAAACGCAAATCCAATCCATAAATGCACTACCTCCAGAAAGGTGTATTTATTCCAGGCTCTTTACTCACACCGGATTAGATTTTGCAGGCCCATTTGACATAAAAACTAATGCGGGAAGAGGCTGTCGAATCACAAAAGGATATGTTTGTGTTCTGGTCCGCTTTGAAACAAAAGCAATTCATCTCGAAGCAACATCCGATCTATCAACTCCTGCATTTCCAGCTACTTTCAGTCGGTTTGTATCCAGACGAGAATATCCTCTACACTTACACTCTGACAACGGAACAACATTCGTCGGTGTGTCTCGCATAATAGCAAAGGAATTTACAGACCTCACACAAAGCTCTCCTTTCCAACAATTCCCACCAAAACATTATTTGTCACTTCATACCCCCAGGCGCCCCCACATATGGGAGGCTTATGGGAAGCGGGGGCAAAAAGCTTTGAGCTATATTTCAAGAAGGTTGCAGGCTCTACCAGATACACATTCGAGGAGTTTCAAACTTTGTTATCAAGAATCGAAGCCTGCCTTAATTCTAGACCTACATATATCCTCTTTGTCGCAAAGTCCATCTGATTTAACAGCTATAAATCCTGGTCATTTCTTAATTGGAAGTCCAATATTATTACCGTTAGATCCGGAAATCCAGGAAGAACCGACATCTTCACGTAATCGGTGGCAAAGGCTCAGGGCGATCCACCAGTATTTCTGTGGCAGATGGAAGAATTAATATGTAAAGGAACTCCAGAAACGGCATAAATGGAAATCTCCAGAGAGTAATGTAACTGAAAATATTATTGGGATAATCCGCGAAGAAAACCTTCCTCCTAATTGTTGGAGCCTGGGAAGAGTGACGAAAGTATACTATGGGTCCGACAACCGAGTAAGAGTCGCTGATGTCCGCACACAAAGAGGAGTGATAACCAGACCCATTACAAAATTAGTCATTATATAAGACAATATTCCATAACTTATTATACTTTTATTCTAAAATTTCCTAAGTTAAATTATTTCTCCTATCCTAAAATCCTTTTTCCATGTATCTAATACTCGTATTTTTTATACCCTCCACCATAGCATGGAGGGTATATTAAGTTTGTCATTCCGTTTGTAACACATCGAAATATACATTTTATCCTTGCAAAGTATATATACTTTTGATCAGCATAAAATTATATGTCGATTTACCAATGTCCGTCCGTCTGTCCGTCTATGGAAATCACTCTAGCTTCCGAACGAAAAGAAGTAGGTTGATAAAATTTTACTCAAATGTGTCTTATGTCTGCACGACTTTCGGTATTGAAATGGGCCATGTAGGTCCACGTATAGCCTATATATAACAGTACCTCCTAATATGCGGTATTTTGATGATTTTAGCGACATTATTTAAGGGAATTGTTTCATTTTTGGTATTTGAAGTTCGTAATGGATACTACTTCCTAAGACAGAAAATGAGCCATGTAGGTCCACGTCATCCTATAGCCCCCATATAACGGTACCTCCCGATATTCGGTATTTTGATGATTTTAGAAACGCTATTTACCGGAACTATTTAAAATTTAGTATTTGAAGTTCGTAATAAATACTACAGCCTATGACAGCCCCATATAAGGGTACCCCTCGATACTCCGTATTTTGATAATTTTAGCGACATTATTTACCTATTTCAAATTTGGTATTTGAATTTCATTATGAATACTACAGCCTAGGACAAGAAATTTTCTGTGCAGGTCCACGTCTTCGTATAGCCCCCATATAACGAAACCCTCAATATTCGGTATTTTGATGATTTTAGCGGAATTTTTTCAAATTTGGTATTTAAAGTTAGTAATGGATACTACAGCCTGTGACAGAAAATTGTCTGGGCAGGTCCATTTATAAGACCATTGGTTCCTTCCTCTTTTCGGTATTTTGATGATTTTAGCTACAATATAAAAAGATTTTTTTTAATTTCGAATTTGAATATTGTAATGGATTGTGACAAAAGTTGCCTATGCAGGTCCAAGTAGTCGTATAGACCCTAATATACGGCTACATTTAGTATTTTAAGATTTTAGCAGAATTTTTAACGGATTTTAATATCCGCATCCCTTACCACCCTACTAAACCACAATATGGTCACTCTACTTCCAACAATATTAGTAAGACTCGAAAATAAGGGCAAAAACCATCAGGCTAGATGCCAGAATGAACTACGTATCCCAAAAGCTATTGGATAAGTTAGACGTGGAATGTCTGGAACTTGACAAGGAAACAATTTACCCCTTAACTCTATGGGCTACAGAGGAATTGTCAAGAAGTATAGATGTTACACTGAGAGTAAACCACCGGATCACCCTAACACCAAAGAGATCGCTCCCTGACTCCATAAAAACATTTCGCTAATTTTATCTTGGCAGATAAGTTTTTCAACGTATCTACGCCCATTGACATCGTCCCAGGCGTCGATGTACGAGCAAGGATTGTACTCGATGGATATGCCAAACCTAGACTTCCAACTTCCAAAAGTACTTTATTTTAAATTGTGCTATACGGAATCTTCAACAATTAACTTAGAATTTAGAATAAAATGTATTCTGTAAAGCATACATAACATTATATTAAAAAACAAGTAAAAAAACTGTAAGATCGGCCGGGCCGAATTTTGAATACCCTCCACCATTTGGTACAAATTTAACAATTTTCAAAAAGTAAAATTCGTTAAAAATTTTTTTAAAATCTTAAAAATACCGAATGTAGCCGTATATTAGGGTCTATACGACGACTTGCACCTGCATAGGCAACTTTTGCCATAAGCTATTATAATATTCAAATGCGAAACTTGAAAAAATCTGTTTATAATGTAGCTAAAATCATCAAAATACCGAATATAGCGAGGTACCATGGGGGTTATAAATGGACCTGCCCAGACAATTTTCTGTCATAGGCTGTAGTATCCATTACTTACTTCAAATACCAAATTTGAAACAGTTACGTTAAATAATATCTCTAAAATCATCAAAATACCGCATATCGGGAGGTACCGTTATATGGGGCCTATACGAAGACGTGGATCTACATGACCCATTTTCAATACCAAAAGTCCTGCAGACATAATACAGCTAGAGTGATTTCCATAGACGGAAATAATGTCGCTAAAATCATCAAAATACCGATTATCGAGGGGTGCAGTTATATGGGGTATATACGAAGACGTGGACCTACATAGCCCATTTTCAAACCAAAAGTCCTGTAGAAATAATACACATTTGAGTAAATCGTTATCAGCTTACTTGATTTCGTGCGGAAGCTAAAGTGATTTCCACAGATGGATAGACGGACGGATATTGAAAAATCGACATAGAATTTTATGCTGATAAAGAATATATATACTTTGTAGGGACTAGAATGTATACTTCGATGTGTTACAAACGGAATGACAAACTTAATATACCCTCCATGCTATGGTGTAGGGTATAATATTATGTTACAAATTGGATTCCTATAAATAATGAACTTACAATTTTGAGTTTTTAAAATAAGTTATATTTTACCTTGTCGATGTTAATTATTCCCATTATAAATATGTGGGATGTGTCTCTTCAACATGCGTCACAATACACTTTTAAAATATTTATTCCATTACAGTACACACTGTAAGAGAGGGGAGAAATGTTTACGTTAAATATGCATCCCTAAATTTCCCCTTTCTTTTTTTCCTAACCAATATCTTTATAAAATGCCAAGTTTATTCTAGTGTATAACGGCAAGATACTTGTACTAAAGTAATCTGTGTCAGCGAGTGTACCAGCCATGTTGCAGAGACAATTTCTTTTTTTATCTGCCTTGTCTTTTGATAACCTCGGAAGATACCACGCCTGTTCAGTGAGTAATAAATCTTAAAGCATCCAAAATAATAAAGATGCTCTCCAACACTAAGTATCCTATCACCTTATTATTTTTATTGTTCTGGTGCTTCGTTTGATTTATTTCTTTTATAGGGATCTCCTACATCAATTTGTGCGAGCTACGAGTTCAAATATACGTACATATATGTGCTTCTTGTTTGGGCTCTCCATTATACGGCCTTTGCAATAAGCCTTTGAACTCCCACGCTTCAATTCAGCAATATACTCGTGAACAAATTGCCTTGTTAGATGACGATCATACTTTGCCTGAGAACATACTCGGCAGTTTGCCAACACTGCTTCACTTTCTTTTCCATTTTTGAAAAAAAAATAGTCCCCCGGAATATGCTTGACATTTTCCTGAGCTGTTCGGTGTGCTCGATTATATTCAGCTGCTAAATTTCCTGTCGTTCATTCGGGTCTGATATATCGATAACTAACTTCTCCGTGTGTATGAACTTCTCATTTAGAAAGAGTTCAACCAATTTATGCTGGAATCGTACCAGAGTGGGCAAGTCGCACCGCAGTGCGTTTACTACATCCGTTTTTGCAGACTCTTGTAGGTGTTTGATCAGATAATCATTTGTTCGGAATATAATTAGGTGCCTTGTCTTTTTTCCAAAGATATTAAAAGTTCTTATATGAGACTCTACACCATCTTCCACGATTATGTATTTTGAAAACAATTTACCGGTTTGTCGGTTCTTTCAATTGTGTTAGTTTGCGATATTTCGCAATGAATTGTATCTACACTCACATTATCCAAGGCATTTATGTGTTGCCTAGACAGCGCATCGGCGACTACATTTTCCTTTTCAGGTTTGTAGATCAGCCTTGCGTTGCATTCGTCAATAAATTCTTTCCACCTTCTGATTTTTTAACTCGGATTTCTGTCCGAAACGGCAAATGTTAGTGGTTGATGATCTGTGAATACATTCAGATCTGATACTCCGTAGAGATAATTTCTAAGCGTCTTTAGTGCACAGACACAGACGATGGCCAACAACAACTCCCGCTCATTAGTAGCGTAATGTTCCTCGCTTTCGGATAAAATGCGGGAGATAATGGTGTAGGTCTGCCTCCTTGCGAAAGGACAGCTCTTATTGCGTGTGTCGATGCATCCGTCGTTAAATCAAATGGTTTCCGAAAATCTGGATATGTTAGAGTTACATCTTCGGGCGTTAGGATATCTTTTATTGTGTTGAATGCCTCTTTCTGTTTACTGGTCAAATCAATTTTGTTTTTTTTTTTACTACGATGCAGAAACTCGGTCATATTCTCCTCTCTATATGTTTAAGAGTGGCTTTGCAATCTTGGCAAAGTCTTTTATAAAATAGCGGTAATATCACGCCAATCCTCAGAATGATCTTAGTCCCCTTAGAGTGGTAGGCTCGGGAAAATTTTTGAATTGTATTGACTTTTCTGGACTTGTTCTAATTCCACCTTGGGAAACTAGAAATCCTAAATATTCAACCTCAGTTTGGAAGAATTTAGATTTTTCAGCCGAAACCGTCATATAAGCTTCAAATAGACTTCTCGATACTAATTCCACATCTTGTAAGTGTTGTTGCTCCCCTTTCGAGAATATGATTACATCGTCTATGTAGACAAAACACCTCATCCCGATGTGTTCTCTTAACACGTCCTCTATCGCCCTCTGAATAATGATTGGAGCATTCTTCAGACCGAAGGGCAGTCTACAAAACTCCTATTTTCCATTTTTTACGAAAAACCCAATTTTCTCCTATCTTGTTCTGATAGCTGTATCTGGTAAAACCCGATTTCAAGTCAATTGTGGACATGGTTTCCGTGAATTCAGGAATCGGATATTTATCGTTGATAGTTTTCTCATTAACTTTTCGGAAGTCTATCGCCAAACGTTTTTTCTCTTGTGTATTTCTTTGTTTACGAAATCCGAAAAACCTAAAGGATACGGGTACAATCTTGAATACACTGAGTCATCGTTTTCGGTGTGAATCGTCGCAACCACGTTTGTATTGTATGGAAGTGCTTCATTTATATCTGCAAACAATATGTCAAGCCCAATGACGCCATCAAATGATGTCAGTTCGGGTAAAATGAAAAAAAATCAGCAAGTATACCAAAAATTTAAACTGCACATTTGTGATTGATAGGGGTATCCCCGAGGATTGACTTTGCTGAAAAAGAATGCTGAACTTATTTTATTCCTTTTAGCTCAGGTAGTGGTGTGATATAGCTCTTTGACGCTCCTGTGTCGACAAGGAGCTTAGCTTCTCTCCCCCCCAATTGACTTTGAAATCCAAGGCAGGAGGGGCTTTTTCCCCAAAAAATCAAGCTCATCGTTTTCGTTGTCATCCTCGGCCTGCTCCGCTTCTTCTTCGTATGTTAGACCAGTATGTAAATCTGGTAGATTTTGATAATCGTTAAGATGAGTTACACGTTGTATTTTTGGTCCTGTGTATCACCCTGAATTGGATGCTTAAATTAGGAGAAGGAGGGGTCCACCACCATAGGCTCCACTCGTCTTCGGTCAGAGTTGTTACCACTGGCTTGTGGTTTCTGATAACCCGTGAACTGCTGCGAGGGGCCAACCTGTTTCTGTCTATTTACCGAATAATGTGTGTCCTACATTGTGTTCGTGATTAGAGAAAGATTGGGCAGAGTTCTTATAGTTAGAATTTTCATATGATTTATTTTTCATTATTTTTCCCTTAGCACTTCACTAACCTTAACATTTTTATACCCTCCACCATACTATGGAGGGTATATTAACTTTGTCATTCCGTTTGTAACTCCTCGAAATACTCATGTCAGACCCAACAAAGTATATATATTCTTGACCAGCGTAAAATTCTAAGTCGATTTAGCGATGTCCGTCTGTCCGTCTGTCTATCTGTCTGTCCGTCTGTCTGTTGTAATCACGCTATCTTTCGAATGAATTGAGATAGATGGCTAAAATTTTGCACACATGTTTATTTTTCCAGTAGGCAGGTTAAGTTCGTAAATGGGCCATGTAGGTCCACGTTTTCATATAGCCCCCATATAACGGTACCTCCCTATATTCGGTATTTTGATGATTTTAACGACATTATTCACGGGAATTGTTTTAAATTTGGTATTTGAAGTTCGTTATAGGAACTACAGTCTGTGACAGAAAATTGTCTGTTCGAGTCCAGGTCTTCGTATAGGCCCCGTATATCAGTACCTCCCTATATTTGGTATTTTGATGATTTTAGCGACATTATTCACCAGAATTGTTTCAAATTTGGTATTTGAAGTTCGTAATGAATACTACAGTCTAAGATAGAAAATTGTCTGTGCAAGTCCATGTCTTCGTATAGCCCCCATACAACGGTACCTCCCGATATTCGGTATTTTCATGATTTTAGAGACATTATTCACCGGAATTGTTTGAAAATTGGTATCTGAAGTTCGTAATGAATACTACAGTCTAAGATAGAAAATTGTCTGTGCGGGTCCAGGTCTTCGTATAGGCCCCATATATCAGTACCTCCCCATATTCGGTATTTTGACGATTTTAGGTACAATACCCACCGAAATTGTTAAAAATGTGGTATTTGAAGTTCGTAATGGATGCTACAGCCTATGATAGAAAACTGTCTATGCTGGTCCAGGTCTTTGCACAGCTCCAATTTAACGGCACCTCCTTATATACGATATTTTGATGATTTTAGCTACATTATTTACCGTTTATTTCAAGTTTCCAATTT
This sequence comes from Musca domestica, assembly GCF_030504385.1. Lineage (NCBI taxonomy): Eukaryota > Metazoa > Arthropoda > Insecta > Diptera > Muscidae > Musca > Musca domestica. The sequence goes on from NW_026712428.1 coordinate 2,024,582, forward strand.
GAATATGGTAATGGTTTATGACAAACAATGCCTATGTATGCCCACGTCGTATAGACCCCAATATGACGCCTATATTCGGTATTTTTAAAATTTTAACAGAATTTTTTAAGGATTTTATTTTTTCCAAATTCGTTGCAAATGGTGGAGGGTATTAAAAGTTCGGCCCGGCCGAACTTAGTGCTTTTTAACTTGTTTGTAATGAAGCAGTCAATTTATAATGAATTTCCAGGTGGTCCAATTAGTGCTACTTCCAGTGGTTTTCAGATTTCTAGTATTTTCACGACTTCCAGTAGATTTTCAACGCAGCCCAAGGAAAATCGTTCCTTGGTGACAGATAGTGTTCCTTATTTTGTCGTTCAGACTTCCGGTATATTCTCAACGCAGCCCAAGGATAATCGTTCCTTGGTGACAATTAGTGTTATCTTCGTTTCGTTTCGTTATCGTTCACGTCGACTTGTTTTTTTCTTGTTGGGCGCCAATTATGCAATTTTGTTAGTATTTATTATTACATTTTATTAAATATGCGTGTTGTTACCTCCATGAGTTGTTATCCACTGTTTAAATTATAGTTTACTCTTCTTATTCTAAGCTTCACTGCCGTAGCTCTGCTACCGCTTTGCTGACATTGCGGCGCCGCATTTGGCTACTCAGATGTCAAGAACCTGTGATAATATTAAATGTGCTGATTAGCACACGCATAGAGCGTTCAATTACCTGACAAAAGCCAAAACTGTGGGAACAATGAAATAAGCGCGTTTCTTCACGATACCTTATACTATGTTCCGCCACTGGAGCTAGAACGCATTAAGAACTACAAATACCAATTTTTGGACAAACCCGTGGAAAAATGTGCCAAAAAATAATCAAAATACATACTATGTTCCTCCACAGGAGCTAGAACCCATTACGAACTACAAATACCAATTTTTGGACGAACCCGTGGAAAAATGTTCCAAAAAATCATCAAAATAGCGAATATCAGGAATAACCGTTATGTGGGGCTATACTACCGCGGATCTATATCAACTATGTTCCGTCAAAGGATCTAGAACCCATTACAACTTGCAAATACCAATTTTTGGACAAATTTGTGAAAAATGTGGCAAAAATCATTAAATTACCGAATATTGGGAGGAACCGTTATTTGGTGGACATACAAAATCGTGGACCTTTACTTACTATGTTCCACCACAGGAGCTAGAAACCACTACCAACTACAAATACCATTTTTGGACAAATCTGTGAAAAAATGTGGCAAAAATCAAAATACCAAATATTGTGAGCTACCGTTATGTGGGGCTATAGAACCCATTACGAACTACCATCTTTAGACAATTCCACATATAAATTTGGCAAAAATCATCAAAATATCGCATATAGGGGGTACCGTGATACTAGAGCTATACAAAAACGTGGATCTTCATATACAGTGTATTGCTGCCGGAGCTAGGCCCCCTTATAACTAACAAATACAATTTTTGAACAAATCCGTGGAAAAATGTGGAAATAATTATCAAATTATCGAATATAGGGAGGAACCCTTATTTGGTGGACATACAAAAACGTGGACCTATATATATAATGTTTAGCTGCCGGAGCTAGAAACCATTACGAACTACAAATACCATTTTTGGACAAACCCGTGCAAAAATGTGGCGAAAATCATCGAAATCGTGGAGATACCAATATGTGGGGGCTATACAAAACGTGAACCTGCACATACAACGTTCCGCCGCAGGGGCTAGAGCCCATTATGCCCTACAAATACTAATTTTTGTACAAATCCGTGGAAAAATGTGACAGAAATCATCAAAACACAGAATATCAAGATGTATCGTTAGATGGGAGCTATACGAAAACGTGGACCTTGATATGCTATGTTTCGACACGAGAGCTAGAACTCATAACGAACTACAAATTATAATTTTTAGAAAATTCCGTTAAAAAATGTGGCAAAAAATCATCACAACACTGAATATTAGGGGTAACGTTATTTAGGGGACATACAAAACTGGCCTTTTACACACAATGTTTAGCTGCAGGAGCTAGAAACCACCAAACCCGTGGAAAATGGACAAATCATCATAATACCGAATATCGGGAGGAACCGTTGTGTGGGGGTTATTCCACCGCGGACCTATGCATATTAGTTCCACCACAGGAGCTAAAAACCGCTCCGAACTATAAACACCATTTTTGGACAAATCCGTGAATAAATGTGGCAGAATTCATCAAAATACCTAATATTGGGAGGTACCGTTATATGGGGGCAATACAAACACGTACACGCATACAAACAATTTTTCGCCACCAGAGATAGAACCTAGGAACTTAGGAAGTAAAAATACAAATATTTGATGACCCATTATATGACTTACAAATACTAATTTTTGTACAAATCCGTGGAAAAATATGACAGAAATAATCACAACACAGAATATCAAGATGTACCCTTAGATGGGAGCTATACCAAAATGTGGGTCTATAGATACTATATTCCTAGCTAGAAACCACTACGAACTACAAACACCATTTTGGACCATTCCCTGGAAAAATGTGGCAAAAAAATCAAAATACCGAATATTGTGAGGTACCGTTATGTGTGGCTATAAAATCATTTACGAACTACAGCACCAAATCTTTAGACAAGTCCGTATATAAATGTGGCAAAAATCATCTAAATACCACATATCGGTAGGTACCATTATATGAGACTTATACAGACATGTGGACCTTCATATACAATGTTTTGCTGCCGGAGCTAGGACCCATTATGACATACAAATACCATTTTTTAGACAAATCCGTGGAAAAATTTGGCAAAAATCATCAAATTAATGAATAACGGAGGTACCATTATTTGAGCGCTATAGAAAAACGTGGACCTTTACATACAATACTTCGCTGCCGGAACTAGAATCCATTATGACCTACAAATACTAATTTTTGTACAAATTCGTGGAAAAATATGGCAGAAATCATCAAAACCCAGAATATCAAGAGTACCGTTTGATTTATTATGCTATGTTCTGCTACGGGAGCTAGAACTCATTACGAACTACAAATTCCAATTTTTGGACAAATCCGTGGAAAAATGTGGCAAAAATCATCATATTTTCGAAGATTTCGAATTTATATTTTCATCAAATTACCGAATATTGGGAGGTACCGTTAGTTGGTGGGCATACATATACGTGGAACTATACGTACTATGTTCCCCCACAGAAGCTAGAGCCCATTACGAGCAAGAAATACCAAATTTTGGACAAATCCGTGTTAAATGTGCAAAAAATCATAATAATACCGACTATCGGAAGGAACCGTTATGTGGGGGCTATTCCACCGCGGACCTACCCATTTTCGTTCCGCCGCAGGAGCTAGAACTGTGGCAGAACTCATTAAAATACCGAATATTGGGAGGTACCGTTATACGGGGCTATACAAATACGCGTACATATACAAACAATGTTTCCCTACGAGAGCTAGAACCTATTACAAACTACAGATACATATTTTTGATGACCCACTAAATAACTTATAAATACCAATTTTTTGACAAATCCGTGGAAAAATATGCAAAAACCATTAAAATACCGAATATTGTGAGGCACCGTGGAAAAATATGCAAAAATCATTAAAATGTCGAATATTGTGAGGCACCGTTATATTAGGCTATAGAACCCATTACGAACTACAAGCATCAAATTTTTGGACAAATCCGTGCAAACATGTGGCAAAAATCATCAAATTATCGAATAGCGGAGGAACCGTTATATGAGCGCTATACAAGAACATGGACCTTTTTATACTATGTTTCGTCACCGGAGCTAGAACCCTTTACGAACTCAAAATTCCAATTTTTAGACTAATCCGATAAAAATGTGGCAAAAATCATCAATATACCGAATATAGGGAGATACTGTTATAAAGGGCTATATAAAAACGCGGACCAATGACCTTAAACAAACTATATGTCACATTAACGATAAAATCATTTACAGTTACGTTAATAAATGAGTTGCATAAAAATGCTGAATTAACAATTTGAACAACTAGAATAACACTGTAAATATGTCACAACTTAAATATAAATATGTATGTATTTTTTAACATTCTACGCCGCGTTGACAGTATTCAAGTAGTAAATGTAGCAGAAACGTAGCCATTTGTCCCTGATGAATGAGTTTTTACAGCTGGAGGAGGTGTAAATTGAGCTGGTTTGTTTAACCTTGAATGCATTCACCAACTCAGCATACCAAACAGAATAATAATGCAGCAACATAATGAGGTGTAGTTAACGACGGAAACATAATCAGTTCAAACCAAACAACAACAACTCAAACCAACCAAATGTGCCAATGCTGAACATACCGATTTAGCAAGATTACGTTCCCAGGTGAAATCTAATCCCCACCCGCAGCAAAAACTCCAAATGAAACTGTATCCACACGCGCAACAAGTACATGAGTGAGCTGATGGTGGGAAATGCAGAATAAGAAGTTTATAAGTTTAGATAGTTGTCTTTAGGAATAATAATTGTCAATTCATTGCAGTCAGTTTTGGGAATTAATAAATATGTTTGTATAACAAACATAAAAAAATATTTTTTAACTATTTTTAACTTTAAAAAATTTGAGTTTTGCCTTGTTAAGGCGAAGATCATATGTTTTATGATTTATCTGTTTGTTTTTTCTCTTTCGAGACGAGCCTAATGATCTGAAATTTGCAGTGAAAAGGAAAGCCAGATAGACACTATCACACACTCACCACTATGCGACGCGTTTCGCCGTTGGTTAAGCGGCTCATCAGGCATATTTGGTGTGGGATGATGGCTTACAAGGGCCGTTCTCTGGAAAGTAGTATATATTTCGAACTTATTGCAAATTAGCATATGCGAATTATACACTAGAAACTCTCCAGGTTCGACTCAAGTTCTATTGGCAGATCTTTTTTCACAGCAAAGTTTTGTTTTTGTAGTGATGGATTTTTTGTCCACAACAACTACATTGCTTCCAATGCATACACTTGTTTTAACGTAGAGACGGCAACTTCTAGTTGGCTGCACACCAAGGTCCGCGGTTCAAATCCCACAGCCAGGCTCGGCTGAATTTTTTGAGTTTTGCCTTGTTAAGGCGAAGATCATATGTTTTATGATTTATGTGTTTGTTTTTTCTCTTTCGAGAAGAGCTTAATGATCTGAAATTTGCAGTGAAAAGGAAAGCCAGATAGACACTATCACACACTCACCACTATGCGACGCGTTTCGCCGTTGGTTAAGCGGCTCATCAGGGATATTTGGTGTGGGATGATGGCTTACAAGGGCCGTTCTCTGGAAAGTAGTATATATTTCGAACTTATTGCAAATTAGCATATGCGAATTATACACTAGAAACTCTCCAGGTTCGACTCAAGTTCTATTGGCAGATCTTTTTTCACAGCAAAGTTTTGTTTTTGTAGTGATGGATTTTTGTCCACAACAACTACATTGCTTCCAATGCATACACTTGTTTTAGTGCTGCTTTAGGAAGACGGGTTAATGGCTCTGAACGTAGAGACGGCAACTTCTAGTTGGCTGCACACCAAGGTCCGCGGTTCAAATCCCACAGCCAGGCTCGGGTAAGTTTTTTGAGTTTTGCCTTGTTAAGGCGAAGATCATATGTTTTATGATTTATGTGTTTGTTTTTTCTCTTTCGAGACGAGCTTAATGATCTGAAATTTGCAGTGAAAAGGAAAGCCAGATAGACACTATCACACACTCACAACTATGCGACGCGTTTCTCCGTTGGTTAAGCGGCTCATCAGGCATATTTGGTGTGGGATGATGGCTTACAAGGGCCGTTCTCTGGAAAGTAGTATATATTTCGAACTTATTGCAAATTAGCATATGCGAATTATACACTAGAAACTCTCCAGGTTCGACTCAAGTTCTATTGGCAGATCTTTTTTCACAGCAAAGTTTTGATTTTGTAGTGATGGATTTTTTGTCCACAACAACTACATTGCTTCCAATGCATACACTTGTTTTAGTGCTGCTTTAGGAAGACGGGTTAATGGCTCTGAACGTAGAGACGACAACTTCTAGTTGGCTGCACACCAAGGTCCGCGGTTCAAATCCCACAGCCAGGCTCGGCTGAATTTTTGAGTTTTGCCTTGTTAAGGCGAAGATCATATGTTTTATGATTTATGTGTTTGTTTTTTCTCTTTCGAGAAGAGCTTAATGATCTGAAATTTGCAGTGAAAAGGAAAGCCAGATAGACACTATCACACACTCACCACTATGCGACGCGTTTCGCCGTTGGTTAAGCGGCTCATCAGGGATATTTGGTGTGGGATGATGGCTTACAAGGGCCGTTCTCTGGAAAGTAGTATATATTTCGAACTTATTGCAAATTAGCATATGCGAATTATACACTAGAAACTCTCCAGGTTCGACTCAAGCTCTATTGGCAGATCTTTTTTCACAGCAAAGTTTTGTTTTTGTAGTGATGGATTTTTTTTCCACAACAACTACATTGCTTCCAATGCATACACTTGTTTTAACGTAGAGACGGCAACTTCTAGTTGGCTGCACACCAAGGTCCGCGGTTCAAATCCCACAGCCAGGCTCGGCTGAATTTTTTGAGTTTTGCCTTGTTAAGGCGAAGATCATATGTTTTATGATTTATGTGTTTGTTTTTTCTCTTTCGAGAAGAGCTTAATGATCTGAAATTTGCAGTGAAAAGGAAAGCCAGATAGACACTATCACACACTCACCACTATGCGACGCGTTTCGCCGTTGGTTAAGCGGCTCATCAGGGATATTTGGTGTGGGATGATGGCTTACAAGGGCCGTTCTCTGGAAAGTAGTATATATTGCGAACTTATTGCAAATTAGCATATGCGAATTATACACTAGAAACTCTCCAGGTTCGACTCAAGTTCTATTGGCAGATCTTTTTTCACAGCAAAGTTTTGTTTTTGTAGTGATGGATTTTTTGTCCACAACAACTACATTGCTTCCAATGCATACACTTGTTTTAGTGCTGCTTTAGGAAGACGGGTTAATGGCTCTGAACGTAGAGACGGCAACTTCTAGTTGGCTGCACACCAAGGTCCGCGGTTCAAATCCCACAGCCAGGCTCGGCTGAATTTTTTGAGTTTTGCCTTGTTAGGGCGAAGATCACATGTTTTATGATTTATGTGTTTGTTTTTTCTCTTTCGAGAAGAGCTTAATGATCTGAAATTTGCAGTGAAAAGGAAAGCCAGATAGACACTATCACACACTCACCACTACGCGACGCGTTTCGCCGTTGGTTAAGCGGCTCATCAGGCATATTTGGTGTGGGATGATGGCTTACAAGGGCCGTTCTCTGGAAAGTAGTATATATTTCGAACTTATTGCAAATTAGCATATGCGAATTATACACTAGAAACTCTCCAGGTTCGACTCAAGTTCTATTGGCAGATCTTTTTTCACAGCAAAGTTTTGTTTTTGTAGTGATGGATTTTTTGTTCACAACAACTACATTGCTTCCAATGCATACACTTGTTTTAGTGCTGCTTTAGGAAGACGGGTTAACGGCTCTGAACGTAGAGACGGCAACTTCTAGTTGGCTGCACACCAAGGTCCGCGGTTCAAATCCCACAGCCAGGCTCGGCTGAATTTTTTGAGTTTTGCCTTGTTAAGGCGAAGATCATATGTTTTATGATTTATGTGTTTGTTTTTTCTCTTTCGAGACGAGCTTAATGATCTGAAATTTGCAGTGAAAAGGAAAGCCAGATAGACACTATCACACACTCACCACTATGCGACGCGTTTCGCCGTTGGTTAAGCGGCTCATCAGGCATATTTGGTGTGGGATGATGGCTTACAAGGGCCGTTCTCTGGAAAGTAGTATATATTTCGAACTTATTGCAAATTAGCATATGCGAATTATACACTAGAAACTCTCCAGGTTCGACTCAAGTTCTATTGGCAGATCTTTTTTCACAGCAAAGTTTTGATTTTGTAGTGATGGATTTTTTGTCCACAACAACTACATTGCTTCCAATGCATACACTTGTTTTAGTGCTGCTTTAGGAAGACGGGTTAATGGCTCTGAACGTAGAGACGACAACTTCTAGTTGGCTGCACACCAAGGTCCGCGGTTCAAATCCCACAGCCAGGCTTGGCTGAATTTTTGAGTTTTGCCTTGTTAAGGCGAAGATCATATGTTTTATGATTTATGTGTTTGTTTTTTCTCTTTCGAGACGAGCTTATGATGATGGGATGATGGCTTACAAGGGCACTAAAACAAGTGTATGCATTGGAAGCAATGTAGTTGTTGTGGACAAAAAATCCATCACTACAAAAACAAAACTTTGCTGTGAAAAAAGATCTGCCAATAGAACTTGATTCGAACCTGGAGAGTTTCTAGTGTATAATTCGCATATGCTAATTTGCAATAAGTTCGAAATATATACTACTTTCCAGAGAACGGCCCTTGTAAGCCATCATCCCACACCAAATATGCCTGATGAGCCGCTTAACCAACGGCGAAACGCGTCGCATAGTGGTGAGTGTGTGATAGTGTCTATCTGGCTTTCCTTTTCACTGCAAATTTCAGATCATTAAGCTCGTCTCAAAAGAGAAAAAACAAACACATAAATTTAAAAATTTTAATTGGCGCCCGAGCATAGACTCTTAAAAAAGCTCCTTATTCGTAAAATAAAACCCTCGGGAAAAGGGTTTTCCGGGATAACAATAAATAGATCGCGGATCACGCCTTAGTAACCTCTTCAGAAAATAAGAGGTAAACCGGAAGTCTCAAAGTAGACCAGCGGCCGTGATGTAGTGTAAGAAACAGTTTAAAGTGAGCAGTAAAAAAAAACATTAAAATAAAAGAAAGAGAAACGTACAGTGAAAATTTATATTTACAAATAGGTAAAGAAAAAGGAAACATTAGTGCCAATTATGACCCAGATATACCAATTTTTAGACATATTCATGGGAAAATGTACCAAAAATCATCAACATACCGAATATCGGGACATACGGTTATATGGGTCCTATACAAAAACGTGAACCTGTACATACAGTGTTTCGCCAAAAGAGCTAGAACCCATTAAGATCAACAAATACCGAATTTCTAGACAAATCCACGAAGAAATGTGGCAAACACCAATAAAATTCGAAATATCGGGAGGTACCGTTATACCAAATCGTGAACCTATACATACAATGTTCCTCTAAAGGAGCTAGAACCCATTATGACCTACAAATACCAATTTTCAGCCAAATCCGTGAAAAAATGTGGCAAAAATCATCAAATTAACGAATACCGGGAGGGGGGACTATACCAAAACGTGAACCGATATATCTCATTTTCAATACCAACCATCCTAGACACAATACAAATTGCTCCGCTTTACGTCAAATAATGTGGGCTGTATCGCGATTTCAACGGACAGACAGACGGACATTGTTATATCGACTTAGAATTTTATGCTGATTATGAATATACATACTTTGTGGGGTCTACTACGAATGTTTAGGGATGTTACAAACGGAATGACAAAGTTAATATATCCTCCTTTCCAAGGTGGAGGGTATAAAAATAACAAGTAAAAAACGTTAAATTCGGCCGGGCCGAACTTTTAATACCCTCCACCATAGGGTAATGGAAACAGTAGAACCAATTATGACCCACAAATACCAATTTTTAGACATATTCGTGGGAACATGTGGCAAAACTCATCAAAATACCGAATATCGGGAGGTACCGCTGTATAGGGCTATAAAAACACGTGGACCTATACATACAATGTTTCGCAAACGGAGCTAGAAACTATTATGACCAACTAATTCCAATTTTTAGACAAATCCGTGAAAAAAAGTGACCTATACATACAATGTTTCGCCACACGAACTAGAGCACATTATGACCTACAAATACCAATTTTCAGACAAATCAGTGAAAAAATGTGGCAAAAGCCATCGAAATACCGAATATCTGGAGGTTATATGCGGGGCTAAACCAAATCGAGGACTTATACAGGGTTGCCCATATTCGACGAACCCATCTGGCAACGCCATAACTTTTGACAGAGATGTCACATCGCATAATGACATACCGCCGACCCAAACCCGCCAGGTCAATTACATTAACAGACCACCTAACAATTTAGCAGTAAAAAGACCAGCAGAATCTTTTCAAGCTCCAGTGAGTACATTTCAGCGGAATTTCCATATAAATACTGAGTGTATGCCGAAGGAAACCTTTCATGATTACTATCGGCCGGAATATGGTAATGTGAGCCATCATAACCAAAACGTGAGTTTTGAATATTATGATGATTATTTCAACAAATTCCTGAGGAAGTAGCAACGCTCAAAAAGAAAGAAGAAGAAACTGATGATGTCCAGCTTGCTGTTAATTTTTTAGATTAAAAGGTAACGAGGAACGGTACCATATTTCGAAGCAAAAAGGGGGAACGACAAAAAATTAAAAATATTACTAGACACTGGCAGCAATAAAAATTACATTAAACCAAAATTTATGAAAAAATTCGAAACAAAATGAAATAAATTTTTAAACAAACTCCATTAAGGGTAACATCGAAATAACACAGCATAAATTTAGAAAATTGTTTGGCGATAGTCTCATAATTTTTTTTCTTTTACCCGAACTACAAATATTTGATGCAATATTAGGAAACGATAGTTGAAAAGAATTCTCAGCTGTGATTCATACAGCAGGGGATTATTGCACCGTTAAGAGAGGTAGAAAAGTCCCAACTAAACAGTTCATTTCTTAGAAAGTAAATAATATCGAAATTAGGACAAACCAGCTTTCGGAATATAATAAGAAGTTATTGGAGAACATCGTCAATCGGCATAGGAGTTTATTTGCAGACCCTGACGAAAGCCTTACGTACACGACTAGGCGAGATAAGAACAACAACTAAAACCCCCGTTTATTCAAAAAATTACCCCTATCCATTGGCTCTGAGGAATATTGTTGACGAAGAAAAATATCTATGTTACTAAAAGATCAAATAATATGACTCTTTAACTCAGGGGAGTGGGGAGAATGGCTTCGACAGCGGTAGCAACAACAAAACTCCCCAGAGTCATTATGATGAGAGATGTGAGGTGATGCGTTGTGTAGGTGAGAGGTTTGGTGCGGTGCGGGTGATACGCGTGTGTGGTGTAAAGAAAGAAATATGACAAGAAATAAAACAAAGATACATTAGTATTAATTTTTAATACAATTTATGCTTTATTTGTTCTTTCTTTTCAAACAACAAATTACCTTTAGTAATTGGTGTGGCGACAGAGGCCGTGTGCTTTCGCTTTCGTTTCTCAAAGACAAGTGAACGCAGAGGTTCTAAGTGATCGCAGAGGATCCCTTGTCTATTTCTAATACATATGCAAATACAGACAAGTGAACGCAGAGGTTCTGAGTGACCGCTGAGGGTCCCATGTCTGTATATTATTACAACTACAACTACTTCCAATGAGAGCAAGGTGAGCCTACCGCCAACAACCAATACCCAGCGGCGATCCGCTCACTACGGTATCCGCCAAGGGAATTGTAGAGGAGATGCCAGTGTGCCAATCAGCATCCGTGATTGACGAGTATTGGAAAGTTGTGGTGGAACGTACCGAACTTATACACTGACCATCGCCTTCTCCCTATAATTCACCAGTTTGGATTGTCCGGAATGACAACAATAGAGTCGTTATGGACTTTAGACAAACTTAATACAGTAATCATCACAGATAGGTATCCAATTCCCGAGATAAATGACGTTCTTTCCCATCTGGGAGGAAATAAATATTTTTCAGTTATCGACTTAAAAAGTGGTTTCCACCAAATACAATAGGATGGAAGATATAGAAAAAAAAACATTTTCTGTAATTAATGGAATATACGAATTTTTGAGGCTACCGTTCAAACTTAAAAACGCGCCATCGATATTCCAACGTGCTTTGGACGACATTTTTAGGGAACACATCGCTAGGAGATGCTTTGTTTATATCGATGATATTTATTTTTTTAGCAAAGACGAAGATTCACAGGATCTAGAAGCCATTTTTGAAACACTTAACAGTGCAAATATGAAAGTTCAACTCGATAAATGCGAGTTTTTCAAAAAAGAAGTGGAATTTCTCGGATTTATTGTTTCACATAACGGTATAAAAGCTAATCCAAAGAATGTTCAGGCTATAGTGGACTTCCCTTATTGTAATAATGTAAAGGAACTTCGATCTTTTCTCGGTCTCGGCAGAAGAGAGTTATGCGGCAAATGAAAAAGAAATCTTAGCTATAATATGGGCTTTAACCCATTTTAGAAACTATCTATATGGTTCAGCTAAAGTCATAATTTACACCGAACATCAACCGCTAACTTATGCTTTGAGCAGTAAGAACAACAACGCGAAAATGAAAAGATGGAAAGCAATACAGGAGGAATACAATTATGAAATGCAATATAAACTAGGTAAAAGTAATGTTGTTGTGGCTGATACACTTTCTAGACCACCTAGAACGAAAATTAACTCTTTAATGGGAACAGTGCATAGTAGCGACAGTTCACCAGAAAAACTTTTTCCTAGTGTTGAAGTGCAGATAAATGCATTTAAAAATCATTTTTTATATCAACGACTATAGTGGACTTCCCTTATTCTAGTAATGTAAAGAAACTTCGATCTCTTCTCGGTCTTTCGGGATACTACCGAAGATTCATAAAAGGATATGCAAACATCGCAAAACCACTTACGAAACCCTTACGTGGAGATGGGGGACTGATATCTAGAACAGAATCAAGCAAAAGAAAAATAAAAATGAACAATGAAACGAAACAAGCTATTGACAACTTGAAAAATGCCCTTATATTGAAGGAAGTTATTTTGTCATATCCCGATTTTCAGAAAGAATTCAATTTGACGATAGATGTATCCAATGTTGCTATTGGAGCTGTATTAGGCCAGGGTGATAGATCTATTTCCTTCATTTCTAGAACACTAACAACAGCAGAAGAGAGTTATGCGGCAAATGAAAAAGAAATCTTAGCTATAATATGGGCTTTAACCCATTTAAGAAACTATCTATATGGTTCAGCTAAAGTCATAATTTACACCGACCATCAACCGCTAACTTATGCTTTGAGCAATAAGAACAACAACGCGAAAATTAAAAAATGGAAAGCAATACTGGAGGAATACAATTATGAAATGCAATATAAACTAGGTAAAATAATGTTGTGGCTGATACACTTTCTAGACCACCTTGAACGAAAATTAACTCTTTAACGGGAACAGTGCATAGTAGGATACTGAAAGACTTATTTCAATTTTAAAGAGATACCTTAACCCATCGGTCATAAATTGCATTAAAAATCCAGAGTTTATTATGGGAAAAGTTTCCAGAAATTTATCCACATCATTTTGTAAATTTTAAAATTAATTTTACTCAAAATTTTGTCGAAGATTTTTTGCCGGAATCTGATCAAGAAACGATTATCATAGAATCTCATAATTGGGCGCGTAGAAATGCTGTAGAAAATAAGATACAAATAAAATTAAAAGAATATTAAAAGTGTGTTCCACATGCAAGAGAAATAAATACGACAAGACTGAATGCCACTCCAATACCAAACTATCCAGGTCAGGTTATTCATATTGACATTTTCTCATACGGCCATAGATAAGTTCTCGAAATACGCTCAAACCAAGATTCTCCAAGGAAAATCAATAGAGGATATTAGGAGTCCTTTGAGAGATATTCTGTTTTTCTATGGAGTTCCTAAAACGGTTGTCATGGACAACGAAAAATCATTGAATTCTGCAACCATACTTTTTATGATGAAAGATGAATTGGGAATAGAGTTGTTTACAACACCACTATACAAAAGTGAAGCCAATGGCCAAATCGAAAGATTTGTAGGAATTTTGAGGAGCTTTTGGAACGATCCCTTAACGAATATATCCACTCAATACATTCCTCAGGAAACTATGAAAGAACAAGGAAAATAATATCAAGATGCTGAAAAGGAAACAGGAAAAGGATTTGAACTATTACAGCAAAGATAAAGACGAAGTCAAACAATACATACCCGGAGAGGAGATTTTTGTCAGAATTAACAAAAGACTTGGAACAAAATTATCCGAAAAATTCAAACTAGTAAAGGAAAACAGACGTTCAACCGTAGTGACCGAAAGTGGCATACGTGACAGCAACAATAGCTTAGTATTACCTATCTTATTCCATATCCCAAATAAAATCCTGTCTATTCAGACTTAAATCCAAGACAATGACAAAAAGGTCTCTGGATATTATTGGTAGCGCCTGGAAATGGTTAGCCGGTAGTCGGGACTACAATGATTTTGAAATAATAAAAGATAAAATAAATAACGTCTAGTTAACAATAACAACCAAATTGTAATTAATCAATTAATAATTGATAAAGTATATTAAATTTCAAAGATTGCCAATAATATTTAGTTAACAATAACAACCAAATTGTAATTAATCAATTAATAATTGATAAAGTAAATCAAATTTCAAAGATTACCAATAATATTTCTAAATTAATAGGAAGTAAGGATATGGATACCCTCCTTTCCAAGGTGGAGGGTTAAAAATAAAAGAGAAGGAGAGAAACTGAGGATATCCAGCTATGTTCCAGATATTAGCGTAAGATCATAATAAGAAGTTATTAATTATTTTGCCTAAATTTAGAAAGAATTAAGAGTGTATACATTTTTTTTACCACACAAATTTTTTTGCTACACTTAAATATTCATTGTCTTGCTTCCTGGAACTTATTCTTTAAAACTGATTTGTCCTTTTATTACAATGACTGAAGAAACGATCAATCAACTTACGGACAGACTAATAAAAACCCTGACAATGACCCAACCAACGGTACAAACAACAGGATCATCAATGGGTTTTACCACATTACAAATGGAACAGATATCCCTAATGATAAAAGAGGCTTTGCAGATATCGTCCAATCATCTGACTGATGAGGGAGCGGATCACCCCATAGGGACAGTCACTGCGAGGTTAGAAGAATTAGACAAGGTTGCCGACATAGTTAAGTCTTTGAGAGAGTTTTCTGGTAAGCCGGGAGAGTTTTAATCTTGGCGGAAGTCCGTAGAAGGAGTCTTGAAGCTCTATGATTCGGTAAAAGGAACTGGAAGATACTACGCAATTTTTCACACAATTCGCACTAAAATCGTAGGTGATGCAGATACCGCCTGAGAGTTGTATCGGACACCTGTAGATTGGTCACGCAGTAAAAAGTGTCTTTCAATTCATTATTCGGACAAAAGGGACATTGGAACGCTAGAATATCAGATGATGACATTGTGTCAAGGTAATAGAAGTATAACAGAATTTTATCAATCTGTTTACCAGCACCTTTCTCTATTACATGACAAAGTCTCTTCTCTAGATCTGGAAGGAAGTAGCCTTCACGCCATGACAAACACCTACAGGAAAAAAGCATTAGATACGTTTCTAAGGGGTTTGAATTTAGATTTGCCGAAATTATTAAGCGTGGGCGAACCAACATCCTTGCCACAAGCATTACATATTTGTCTAAATACGACATTTAGGAGAAATTATGCCCATGGACAATCCATCAGAAATAATGTACAAAAAGATAGGATCGGTACAGCGACTTTTAAAAATGAAAGAGTATTTTATCCTGAACTTCCTATGTTGGTGGAACAATGCCCTTGAGACCACCTCTTCCACCTAGGCGTAATATCATCCCAAACTTTAACCGTAACCCAAACAATTATTCGATTTTTAATCCAACTTATAGTCGCAATCAGAATGTAAACCACAACCCAAACTTTCACTCTAGCGTTAATCCAAATTTCAATAGTAATATTAGCTTCAATCACAACCGTAACCTTCCTGAAAACTTTAGAAGGAATTCAGATTTCCCAAATAGCCTTCAAAATCGACGACCAGAGCCCATGGATATAGATAATTCAATCCAAACCCGCCAGGTCAATTCATTAATTTCAGCGGAATTTCCATATAAATACTGACTGTATGCTGAAGGAAACCTTTTATGATTAGTATCGGCCGGAACATGTTAATGTGAGCCATCATAACCAAAACGCGAGTTTTGAATATGATGATGATTATTTCAACAAATTCCTGAGGAAGTAGCCACGCTCAAAAAGAAAGAAGAAGAAACTGATGATGTCCAGCTTGCTGTTAATTTTTAGATTAATAGGTAATGAGGAACAGTACCATATTTCGAAGCAAGAAGGGGGAACGACAAAAAATTAAAAATATTACTAGACTCTGGCAACAATAAATAACACAGCATAAATTTATAAAATTGTTTGGTGATACTCCCATAATTTTTTTTCTTTTACCCGAACTAGAAACATTAGATGCAATATTAGAAAATGATAGTCTAAAAGAATTCTCAGCTGTGATTCATATAGCCGAGGATTATTTCACCGTTAAGAGAGGTAGAAAAGTCCCAATTAAACAGTTCATTTCTCAGAAAGTAAATAATATCGAAATTAGGACAAACCAGCTTTCGGAATATAATAAGAAGTTATTGGAGAACATCGTCAATCGGCATAGGAGTTTATTTGCAGACCCTGACGAAAGCCTTCCGCACACGACTATTCAAAAAATTACCCCTATCCATTGGCTCTGAGGAATATTGTTGACGAAGAAAAATATCTATGTTACTAAAAGATCAAATAATCTGACCATCGCGTTCTCCCTATAATTCACCAATTTGGATTGTCCGGAATGACAAGAATAGAGTCGTTATGGACTTTAGAAAACTTAATACAGTAACCATCGCAGATATGTATCCAATTCCCGAGATAAATGACGTTCTTTCCCATCTGGTAGGAAATAAATGTTTTTCAGTTATCGACTGGAAGATATAGAAAAAAATGCATTTTCTGTAAATAATAGAATATACGAATTTTTGAGGCTACCGTTCGGACTTAAAAACGCGCCTTCGATATTCCAACGTGCTTTAGACGACATTTTAAGGAAACACATCGGTAGGGGATGCTTTGTTTATATCGATGATATTTCTATTTTTAGCAAAGACGAAGATTCACATTTTAAGGATCTAGAAACCATTTTTGAAACAATTAACAGTGCAAAGATGAAAGTACAACTCGATAAATGTAATTTTTTCAAAAAAAGAAGTGGAATTTCTCGGATTTATTGTTTCACATAACGGTATAAAAGCTAATCCAAAGAATGTTCAGGCTATAGTGAACTTCCCTTATTCTAATAATGTAAAGGAACTTCGATCTATTCTTTGTATTTCGGGATACTACCGAAGATTCATAAAAGGATATGCAAACATCGCAAAACTTACGAGGAGATGGGAGACTGATATCTAGAACAGAATCAAGCAAAAGAAAAATAAAAATGGACAATGAAACAAAAAAAGCTATTGGGAACTTGAAAAATGCCCTTATATCGCAGGAAGTTATTTTGTCATATCCCGATGTTCAGAAAGAATTTAATTTGACGACAGATGTATCTAATGTTGCTATTGGAGCTGTATTGAGCCAGGGTTATAAACCTATTTCCTTCATTTCAAGAACATTAACAACAGCAGAAGAGAGTTATGCGGCAAATGAAAAAGAAATGTTAGCTATAATATGGGCTTTAACCCATTTAAGAAACTATCTATATGGATCAACTAAAGTCATAATTTACACCGACCATCAACCGCTAACTTATGCTTTGAGCAACGCGAAAATGAAAATATGGAAAGCAATACTGGAGGAATACAATTATGAAATGCAATATAAACTAGGTAAAAGTAATGTTGTGACTGATGCACTTTCTAGACCACCTGGAACGAAAATTAACTCTTTAACGGGAACAGTGCATAGTAGCGACAGTTCACCAGAAAAACTTATTCCTAGTGTTGAAGTGCCGATAAATGCATTTAAAAATCCATTTTTTTTAATCAACAATTCCCCGGATTACAACTTTCAAATAATTTTTCCAGGCTATCATAGACATTCAATATCGGAACCAGAATAGGATACTGAAAGACTTATTTCAATTTTAAAGAGATCGGTCATCGGTCATAAATTGCATGAAAACTCCAGAGTTTATTATAAGAAAAAATCAAGAAATTTATCCACATCATTTTGTAAATTTTAAAATTCGTTTTACCCAAAATTTTGTCAAGGATATTTTGTCGGAATCCGATCAAGAAACGATTATCATAGAACGTCATAATTGGGCGCATAGAAATGCTGTAGAAAATAAGATGCAAATAAAATTAAAAGAATATTAAAAGTCTGTTCCACATGCAAGAGAAATAAATACGACAGACATCCAAGTCAACCAAGACTAAATGCCACTCCAATACCAAACTACCCAGGTCAGGTTATTAATATTGATATTTTCTCAAACGGCCATAGATAAGTTCTCGAAATACGCTTAAACTAAGATTCTCCAAGGAAAGTCAATAGAGGATATTAGGAGACCTTTGAGAGTTATTCTGTTTTTCTATGGAGTTCCTAAAATGGTTGTCATGGACAACGGAAAATCATTGAATTCTGCAACCATACTTTTTATGATGGAAGATGAATTGGGAATAGAGGTGTTTACAACACGACCATACAAAAGTGAAGCCAAAAGATTTCACTCAACATTGGCCGAAATTTTGAGATGTCTCATGGAGGAAGGTACTTGTAGGAATTTTGAGGAGCTTTGGAACGATCCGTAAACGAATATAGCTACTCAAAACATTCTACAATCGGTAAGAAGCCAGTAGATATGATTTTCGGGAGGACTGAGGATTTTTCCTCAGGAAGCTATAAAAGAACAAGGGAAAATAATATCAAGATGCTGAAAAGGAAACAGGAAAAGGATTTGAACTATCACAACAAATATAAAGACGTAGTCAAACCATACATACCCGGACAGGAGATTTTTGTCAGAATGAACAAAAACTTGGAACAAAATTATCCGGAAAATTCCAACGAGAGCTAGTAAAGGAAAACAGACATTCAACCGTAGTGACCGAAAGTGGGAGGGTCGTTCATAAAAAATATACAAAGAAATAAATTTTATTACATTGACATACGTGACAGCAACAATAGGTTTCTATTACCTTACCTATCCTATTCCATATCCCAAATAAAATCCTGTCTAACCAGATTTAAATCCAAGACAATGACAAAAAGGTCTCTGGATATTATTGGTAGCGCCTGGAAATGGTTAACCGGTAGTCCGGACCACCATGATTTTGAAATAATAAAAGATAAAATAAATAACGTCCTAGTTAACAATAAGTACCAAATTGTAATTAATCAATTAATAATTGATAAAGTATATTAAATTTCCAAGATTTCCAATCATATTTGTTTAACAATAACAACAAAATTATAATTAATCAATAATATTTCTAAATTAGTAGAAAGTAAAGATATAGAAGAAAAATTGTTAGATTGTAACTATTAACTGGAAATTGTTAAAGAAGAACTGTCTAATATAGAATATGCTATTCATTGGGTCAAATAAAACATTGTAAATTCACTCATTTTTATACCCTCCACCAAAAAAGGTATGGAGGGTATATTAAGTTCTTCATTCCGTTTGTAACTCATCGAAATAATCATATATATATATATATATATATATATATATATATATATATATATATATATATATATATATATATATATATATATATATATATATGTATATTCTTGATCAGCGTAATTTTTCACACAATTCGCACTAAAATCGTAGGTGATGCAGATACCGCCTGAGAGTTGTATCGGACACCTGTAGATTGGTCACGCAGTAAAAAGTGTCTTTCAATTCATTATTCGGACAAAAGGGACATTGGAACGCTAGAATATCAGATGATGACATTGTGTCAAGGTAATAGAAGTATAACAGAATTTTATCAATCTGTTTACCAGCACCTTTCTCTATTACATGACAAAGTCTCTTCTCTAGATCTGGAAGGAAGTAGCCTTCACGCCATGACAAACACCTACAGGAAAAAAACATTAGATACGTTTCTAAGGGGTTTGAATTTAGATTTGCCGAAATTATTAAGCGTGGGCGAACCAACATCCTTGCCACAAGCATTACATATTTGTCTAAATACGACATTTAGGAGAAATTATGCCCATGGACAATCCATCAGAAATAATGTACAAAAGATAGGATCGGTACAGCGACTTTTAAAAATGAAAGAGTATTTTATCCTGAACTTCCTATGTTGGTGGAACAATGCCCTTGAGACCACCTCTTCCACCTAGGCGTAATATCATCCCAAACTTTAACCGTAACCCAAACAATTATTCGATTTTTAATCCAACTTATAGTCACAATCAGAATGTAAACCACAACCCAAACTTTCACTCTAGCGTTAATCCAAATTTCAATAGTAATATTAGCTTCAATCACAACCGTAACCTTCCTGAAAACTTTAGAAGGAATTCAGATTTCCCAAATAGCCTTCAAAATCGACGACCAGAGCCCATGGATATAGATAATTCAATCCAAACCCGCCAGGTCAATTCATTAATTTCAGCGGAATTTCCATATAAATACTGACTGTATGCTGAAGGAAACCTTTTATGATTAGTATCGGCCGGAACATGTTAATGTGAGCCATCATAACCAAAACGCGAGTTTTGAATATGATGATGATTATTTCAACAAATTCCTGAGGAAGTAGCCACGCTCAAAAAGAAAGAAAAAGAAACTGATGATGTCCAGCTTGCTGTTAATTTTAGATTAATAGGTAATGAGGAACAGTACCATATTTCGAAGCAAGAAGGGGGAACGACAAAAAATTAAAAATATTACTAGACTCTGGCAACAATAAATAACACAGCATAAATTTATAAAATTGTTTGGTGATGCTCCCATAAATTTTTTTCTTTTACCCGAACTAGAAACATTAGATGCAATATTAGAAAATGATAGTCTAAAAGAATTCTCAGCTGTGATTCATATAGCCGAGGATTATTTCACCGTTAAGAGAGGTAGAAAAGTCCCAATTAAACAGTTCATTTCTCAGAAAGTAAATAATATCGAAATTAGGACAAACCAGCTTTCGGAATATAATAAGAAGTTATTGGAGAACATCGTCAATCGGCATAGGAGTTTATTTGCAGACCCTGACGAAAGCCTTCCGCACACGACTATTCAAAAAATTACCCCTATCCATTGGCTCTGAGGAATATTGTTGACGAAGAAAAATATCTATGTTACTAAAAGATCAAATAATCTGACCATCGCGTTCTCCCTATAATTCACCAATTTGGATTGTCCGGAATGACAAGAATAGAGTCGTTATGGACTTTAGAAAACTTAATACAGTAACCATCGCAGATAGGTATCCAATTCCCGAGATAAATGACGTTCTTTCCCATCTGGTAGGAAATAAATGTTTTTCAGTTATCGACTGGAAGATATAGAAAAAAATGCATTTTCTGTAAATAAAAGAATATACGAATTTTTGAGGCTACCGTTCGGACTTAAAAACGCGCCTTCGATATTCCAACGTGCTTTAGACGACATTTTAAGGAAACACATCGGTAGGGGATGCTTTGTTTATATCGATGATATTTCTATTTTTAGCAAAGACGAAGATTCACATTTTAAGGATCTAGAAACCATTTTTGAAACAATTAACAGTGCAAAGATGAAAGTACAACTCGATAAATGTAATTTTTTCAAAAAAAGAAGTGGAATTTCTCGGATTTATTGTTTCACATAACGGTATAAAAGCTAATCCAAAGAATGTTCAGGCTATAGTGGACTTCCCTTATTCTAATAATGTAAAGGAACTTCGATCTATTCTTTGTATTTCGGGATACTACCGAAGATTCATAAAAGGATATGCAAACATCGCAAAACTTACGAGGAGATGGGAGACTGATATCTAGAACAGAATCAAGCAAAAGAAAAATAAAAATGGACAATGAAACAAAAAAAGCTATTGGGAACTTGAAAAATGCCCTTATATCGCAGGAAGTTATTTTGTCATATCCCGATGTTCAGAAAGAATTTAATTTGACGACAGATGTATCTAATGTTGCTATTGGAGCTGTATTGAGCCAGGGTTATAAACCTATTTCCTTCATTTCAAGAACATTAACAACAGCAGAAGAGAGTTATGCGGCAAATGAAAAAGAAATGTTAGCTATAATATGGGCTTTAACCCATTTAAGAAACTATCTATATGGATCAACTAAAGTCATAATTTACACCGACCATCAACCGCTAACTTATGCTTTGAGCAACGCGAAAATGAAAATATGGAAAGCAATACTGGAGGAATACAATTATGAAATGCAATATAAACTAGGTAAAAGTAATGTTGTGACTGATGCACTTTCTAGACCACCTGGAACGAAAATTAACTCTTTAACGGGAACAGTGCATAGTAGCGACAGTTCACCAGAAAAACTTATTCCTAGTGTTGAAGTGCCGATAAATGCATTTAAAAATCCATTTTTTTTAATCAACAATTCCCCGGATTACAACTTTCAAATAATTTTTCCAGGCTATCATAGACATTCAATATCGGAACCAGAATAGGATACTGAAAGACTTATTTCAATTTTAAAGAGATACTTTAACCCATCGGTCATAAATTGCATGAAAACTCCAGAGTTTATTATAAGAAAAAATCAAAAAATTTATCCACATCATTTTGTAAATTTTAAAATTCGTTTTACCCAAAATTTTGTCAAGGATATTTTGTCGGAATCCGATCAAGAAACGATTATCATAGAACGTCATAATTGGGCGCATAGAAATGCTGTAGAAAATAAGATGCAAATAAAATTAAAAGAATATTAAAAGTCTGTTCCACATGCAAGAGAAATAAATACGACAGACATCCAAGTCAACCAAGACTAAATGCCACTCCAATACCAAACTACCCAGGTCAGGTTATTAATATTGATATTTTCTCAAACGGCCATAGATAAGTTCTCGAAATACGCTTAAACTAAGATTCTCCAAGGAAAGTCAATAGAGGATATTAGGAGACCTTTGAGAGTTATTCTGTTTTTCTATGGAGTTCCTAAAATGGTTGTCATGGACAACGGAAAATCATTGAATTCTGCAACCATACTTTTTATGATGGAAGATGAATTGGGAATAGAGGTGTTTACAACACGACCATACAAAAGTGAAGCCAAAAGATTTCACTCAACATTGGCCGAAATTTTGAGATGTCTCATGGAGGAAGGTACTTGTAGGAATTTTGAGGAGCTTTGGAACGATCCGTAAACGAATATAGCTACTCAAAACATTCTACAATCGGTAAGAAGCCAGTAGATATGATTTTCGGGAGGACTGAGGATTTTTCCTCAGGAAGCTATAAAAGAACAAGGGAAAATAATATCAAGATGCTGAAAAGGAAACAGGAAAAGGATTTGAACTATCACAACAAATATAAAGACGTAGTCAAACCATACATACCCGGACAGGAGATTTTTGTCAGAATGAACAAAAACTTGGAACAAAATTATCCGGAAAATTCCAACGAGAGCTAGTAAAGGAAAACAGACATTCAACCGTAGTGACCGAAAGTGGGAGGGTCGTTCATAAAAAATATACAAAGAAATAAATTTTATTACATTGACATACGTGACAGCAACAATAGGTTTCTATTACCTTACCTATCCTATTCCATATCCCAAATAAAATCCTGTCTAACCAGATTTAAATCCAAGACAATGACAAAAAGGTCTCTGGATATTATTGGTAGCGCCTGGAAATGGTTAACCGGTAGTCCGGACCACCATGATTTTGAAATAATAAAAGATAAAATAAATAACGTCCTAGTTAACAATAAGTACCAAATTGTAATTAATCAATTAATAATTGATAAAGTATATTAAATTTCCAAGATTTCCAATCATATTTGTTTAACAATAACAACAAAATTATAATTAATCAATAATATTTCTAAATTAGTAGAAAGTAAAGATATAGAAGAAAAATTGTTAGATTGTAACTATTAACTGGAAATTGTTAAAGAAGAACTGTCTAATATAGAATATGCTATTCATTGGGTCAAATAAAACATTGTAAATTCACTCATTTTTATACCCTCCACCAAAAAAGGTATGGAGGGTATATTAAGTTATTCATTCCGTTTGTAACTCATCGAAATAAGAGATCTGTGCAAAATTTTAGCTTCCTATCTTAATTCGTTTAGACTGTAGCGTGATTACAACAGACGGACAGACGGACGGACAGGGCTAAATCGTCTTAGAATTTTACGCTGATCAAAAATATATATATATATATATATATATGTATATATATATATATATATATATATATATATGATTATTTCGGTGAGTTACAAACGGAATGAAGAACTTAATACACCCTCCATACCTTTTTTGGTATATATATATATATATATATATATATATATATATACATACATATATATATATATATATATATATATATATATATATATATATATATATATATATATATATATATATATATATATATATATATATATATATATATATATATATATATATATATATATATATATATATATATATTTTTGATCAGCGTAAAATTCTAAGACGATTTAGCCCTGTCCGTCCGTCTGTCCGTCTGTTGTAATCACGCTACAGTCTAAACGAATTAAGATAGGAAGCTAAAATTTTGCACAGATCTCTCTTTTGTGCAGGCAGTTCGAAGATGGGCTATATCGGTCCACGATATCGTATAGCCCCCCATATAACGGTACCCCGATATTCGGTATTTTGATGATGTTAGCTACACACAAGTAGTTCCTTGTGGGTACTTTATACCTCGGCAGAGAAATATCTATATAGGTCCACAATATCGTATAGCCTCCATATAACGGTACCCCCCGGTATTCGGCATTTTGATGATTTTAGCCACATTTTTCAATGGAATTGTCTTAAAATCCACACAAGTAGTTCCTTGCGAGTAATTTAGCCCCCCTGAGAGAGAATTTTCTATACAGGTCCACGATATCGTACATCCCCCATATAAAGGTACCCCCCGATATTCGGTATTTTGGTGATTTTACCCACATTTTTCAACGAAATTGTCTGAAAGTACCTTGTGGGTACTTTATACCTCGGCAGAGAATTATCTATATCGGTCCACAATATCGTATAGCCCCCATATAACGGTACCCCCCGATATTCGGTATTTTGATGATTTTACCCACATTTTTCAACGGAGTTGTCTGAAAATCCACACAATTAGTTCCTTGTGGGTACTTTATACCTCGGCAGATAATTATCTATATAGGTCGACAATATCGTGTAGCCTCCATATAACGGTACCCCCCGGTATTCGGCATTTTGATGATTTTAGCCACATTTTCAATGGAATTGTCTTAAAATCCACACAAGTAGTTCCTTGCGAGTAATTTACCCCCCCTGAGCGAGAATTTTCTATACAGGTCCACGATATCGTACATCCCCCATATAACGGTATCCCCCGATATTCGGTATTTTGATGATTTTACCCACATTTTTCAACGGAATTGTCTGAAAATCCACACAAGGAGTACCTTGTGGGTACTTTATACCTCGGCAGAGAATTATCTATATAGGTCCACAATATCGCATAGCCCTCATATAACGGTACCCCCGATATTCGGTATTTTGATGATTTTACCCACATTTTTCAACGGAATTGTCTGAAAATCCACATAAGGAGTTCCTTGTGGGTACTTTATACTTCGGCAGAGAATTATCTATATCGGTCCACAATATCGTATAGCCCCCATATAACGGTACCCCCCGATATTCGGTATTTTGATGATTTTACCCACATTTTTCAACGGAATTGTCTGAAAATCCACACAAGGAGTTCCTTGTGGGTACTTTATACCTCGGCAGAGAATTATCTATATCGGTCCACAATATCGTATAGCCCCCATATAACGGTACCCCCCGATATTCGGTATTTTGATGATTTTACCCACATTTTTCAACGGAGTTGTCTGAAAATCCACACAATGAGTTCCTTGTGGGTACTTTATACCTCGGCAGATAATTATCTATATAGGTCCACAATATCGTGTAGCCTCCATATAACGGTACCCCCCGGTATTCGGCATTTTGATGATTTTAGCCACATTTTTCAATGGAATTGTCTTAAAATCCACACAAGTAGTTCCTTGCGAGTAATTTACCCCCCCTGAGCGAGAATTTTCTATACAGGTCCACGATATCGTACATCCCCCATATAACGGTATCCCCCGATATTCGGTATTTTGATGATTTTACCCACATTTTTCAACGGAATTGTCTGAAAATCCCCACAAGGAGTACCTTGTGGGTACTTTATACCTCGGCAGAGAATTATCTATATAGGTCCCTCATATAACGGTACCCCCGATATTCGGTATTTTGATGATTTTACCCACATTTTTCAACGGAATTGTCTGAAAATCCACTTAAGGAGTTCCTTGTGGGTACTTTATACCTCGGCAGAGAATTATCTATATTGGTCCACAATATCGTATAGCCCCCATATAACGGTACCCCCCGATATTCGGTATTTTGATGATTTTACCCACATTTTTCAACGGAGTTGTCTGGAAATCCACACAAGGAGTTCCTTGTGGGTACTTTATACGCAGACATAGATTTGTCTTTATAGGTCCACAATATCGTATATTCCCCCATATATCGGCACCTTCTTATATTAGATATTTTAAAGATTTTAAAAGAATTTTTATTGGATTAGATTTTTTTGAAAATTTTCTAATTCGTTCCAAATGGTGGAGTGTATTCAAAGTTCGGCCCGGCCGAACTTACTGCTTTTTTACTTGTTTCTTATACAGAGGTTAACACTTTAAGAGATATTTTTAATAATGATAACATACCATTTGCTAATATGAATGAGTTATTCAATTTTTCAAAAGTCAAATTTGCTTCAAATAATATTCCTACAACTAACAATGAAAATTGTGACAATTTGCTAATTAAACCCGTAAGGAAAAATAATAAATAATAAGAAATTGACGACAGCATGATATTACTGAACGAGTACAATTGGCAAATAGAAATCGACAATTCAACAATAAATACAGGTGGCACCTTCAAAATTCATCACCTGAATTCTACAGTTCGAGTTGGAAACATATTTAACAACTCAGGTCTCTCTTACCAAACCTCTGCCTGCCCTACTGCAGCCAAGTAGTTCTAGTATTCAAGAACAAGTGATAACTTTGGAAAGAATGGAAGCAGTAAATGTTAACAATATATGTTGGTATTGTTAACATTTATATATACTATAAATCGAAAATAAAATAAATATTACTATCAACATTGGATTGCTAATGATCTTTTGGCTACCATTGTCTAGTTAACAACAACGAGAAAGGAAATGAAACTGCCAATAATGAAAATAATTCAACCAAAAGTAAACCGGAGTTCCCTAATGCAGACCAGGAAATAGAAATTGTGGAAAATGCTCAACCAAACATTCATTCAAAATCAAACTTATCATTACCATTAAGAGGTTCTAATAGTAAGAAGATTTCTGACCTTCCATTCTTCTAAAATGTGGTTGCTCATGCGAGGACTCATGAACTTAGAGGGGTAGGAGTTAACGACGGAAACATAATCAGTTCAAACCAAACAACAACAAGTCAAACCAACAAAACGTGCCAATGCTGAACCTGCCGATTTAGCAAGATTACGTTCCCAGGTGAAATCTAATCCACAAGCGCAGCAAGAACTCCAAATGAAACTATATCCACACGCGCAACAAGTGCATGAGTAAGTTGATGGTGGGAAATGCAGAATGAGCAGTTTATAAGTTTAGATAGTTGTCTTTAGGAATAATAATTGTAAATTCATTGCAGTCAGTTTTGGGAATTAGAAAATAAAGGTTGGTTTGTTAACCATAGGTTAATAAACCTTGTAAGAAGTAGTGTTCGCGCGCATTAAAATCTTTTCTATTTCCTGTGATGAACTTATAGAGTGGATGTCTTTTAATCTCACATAAGAAGTGTGTATGCTATTTAAGGCTTCAAAATGTCCTTGTATGGTGACAAAATCGTTCTTCATTGGACAGTTGGAAGCCATCTCCATTATTCCGGCATTCTTGATGATGATAAGATTTGTCTCCGTATTGCATAGAATAGAAGTTTCAAAAAAAATCCATCTACTTTGATGATGCAATTGGCTTCAAACTGTAGATCTAATAATCCTGTTGAGGTTGCAATTGACAGTTGAATGATTATTAAAGATATTGACTCCACAGGGATTGGCGACTTCCTTCCTCCGGAGTTTCGACCGCCGATTTTTAAAGATATGTCCTCAGGTTGAAAAAGAATGTACTCGTCTCTGTGCGCATCTGTAGCCAAGTATGAGATTTCTGGCTTAATGGCGACTAGAGTACCATTCCTTATTGTTGAAAGGGGTTCTATCTTGAATATTTCAAAGAACTGTTGATTAAGTAAGAGTATCTTAACCTCAAAAATGACTTCATGTTCTGTCACTGCACCCTTGACGCTCATAAGCTTATAGAGCTTAATCAAGTTCTCATCGTCCATTGGTAATGCATGCGAAATTGGAAGATTAGCCTTGATAGCGTTAATTTCTTCTCTTAGTTGATGAGGAGACAGTAGGAAATTGGCTTATTTTGTCATTATGTGTATCGGTAAGTACACGAATAATTTCAGACTCTATTCTGTGCAGGTTCGTTGCGTAGAATACCAGGTACGTTGACAAGAGTCCGACAAGCTGTGAGTTTCTTAAATGGGAAGATTCCTTAGCCACATGTAACAAAAATCATCAAATTATCGAATATTGGGAGGTACCGTTATTTGGTGGATATACCAAAATGTAGACCTATACATACTATGTTCCGCCACCGGAGCTAGAAACCATTACGAACAACGAATACCAATTTTTGGACAAATCCGTGAAAATGTGGCAAAAATAATCAAATTACCGAATATTGGGAGGTACCGTTATTTGGTGGACATTTATAAACGTGGAACTATACATACTATGTTCCGCCACAGAAGCTGGGCCCATTACGAACAACAAATACCAATTTTTGGACAACTTCGTGGAAAATGTGCAAAAAATCATAATACTATGGATAATTGTGGCAGAACTCATTAAAATACCGAATATTGGGAGGTACCGTTGTATGGGGGCTATACGAACACGTGTAAGATAACACAATCTCCATTGTCCCACCCTAATACTTTGGTCAAACGATGGCGAACTATAATAATTGTTCGTCCAACATATTGCAATGCAACACTCCACACGAGGCACAGTGTCAGCAATTATATTCATCATCATTACTTAGCCAACACCAAACATACGAGCATTTATTCAACGTATTGCAATATAATACTCCACAAAAAAGCGCAGAGTCAGCAGTAGAAAAAAATAATTATAAGTTTATTCATAGCTTTAAGTATCTTAATAAGTTAGTTTGATAAGAGAACTGGAATAAAGAAGGTGTAACAACACCATACAAATACCCAAAATACTTAACTGGCGCCCAAAAGGTTATAAAAAACTTAAAACATTAAGTGAAAACTTGGAAAGAAGGTGCGTCACCAGGCTTCGAAATCAGTCTGGGCTGCGTAGAAATAAGAAACACAAGAGGACAACAATAACAACGGTGACAACATCATCAGCGCAGAGGACACCCACAACATAAAATGGAGTCTCTACTTATACGATTGTAAGATAGTAAATATTGAATAATACATTTATTATTAAAATTAGTATTAAATCACACAAATCGAGTGTTTGGAAAAATGTGTATGATAAATATTATATAGTGAATCATAAAGATCTTAATAAGAAGTGAGTGGCTGCTAGCAAAAATTGGTTTCGATAATATTTAAAATTAATTGCGCTTGTTTTTTTTTTCAAATTCGTGAAATTTTTAAAAAAAGCCTGTTCATTTTTTTCTGATATTAATGAATAATCGCGATCTTGACCAAGAAGTAGAATTTATAATAGATTCCTTCAATCAAATTCCTGTAGACAAAAGATCTGACAATAATAATATAATGGCAACTACCGCAGAAAGCATACGTGTGCTCGTTGACTCTGCCATTTCGGCGGCTTTGAAAGTTCAAAGACAGCAATTTGAAAAACAAATTTCCGATATTGATAATAAACTTGAAAAATTCTCTTTATCGACTCCTGAAGTTGTGCCTTAAAAGGATGTTGAAATTAACAAAGAAATTCGGTGTGATGAGTCCTTAGAGGTTGTAAAATCCTTACCAGACTTTGAAGGCAAGCATGAAACGTACGTTTCATGGCGCCAGGCTGCTCATACAGCTTATAAGTTGTTCGAGCTTTACGATGGAAGTTCTTAACACTATCAGGCAGTAGCAATAATTCGAAATAAAATAAAGGGTCAAGCCGATATGGTGTTATCCTCATTCAATACAGTTTTAATTTTAAGGCTATTATTGCCCGACTGGACTTTACTTATTCGGATAAGCGTCCAATTTACTTAATTGAGCAAGAGTTGTCCACTCTTCGTCAGGGTAATATGACGTTACTAGAATTCTATCATGAAGTAGAAAAGAAACTGACATTACTTACCAACAAAACCACTATGTCATATGAAAGTGTTGTCGCAAATTGCATGAACGAAAAATACAGAATGGATGCGTTTCGCGTTTTTATTTCTGGCACAAAAAAAGATTTGAGTAATGTATTATTTTCCGCTCGTCCATCCGACTTACCATCAGCATTGGCATTGGCCCAAGAGGTTGATTCAAATCGGGAAAGATACCAATTCGCGTCAAACTTCGCTAAATCACGCGAGGACAGAGATAAGAATAAGTATGAAACACATTTCGCACACGGAAATGTTCAAAGTAAAAATCCGTACTTTTCTAAAAGAAATTCAAATCGTTCAAACAAGAACGAAAATAATCAAATAGAACCCATAGAGGTCGATGAATCTATGCGATTCAGACAATCAACTAAATTCAAGCAATGTACACAGGGCTTACCTCAGAATCAAAACGATCAAAATCAGAATTTACCACAGCCGTTCCAAAATCGACCAAATTGGCAGGCCGTGAAAAGACCCAACAGTGGTACGGCAAAATACACTGGGCTAAAACATCAGAGAATTAATCACATTTCTCAAGATGAGTCCGGATGTGGTCAAGACTACCATCAAATGGCAGAAACCGAAGCAGAAGATATTTAAATCGATGATGGGGATGAATTTGACCAGATTAATTTTTTAGGCACAACTCCCTGCTACCATTTATAGAATGGAAAGTGGCAGGGAAAATCATAAAATTGCTTATTGATACGGGTCTTTGAAGAATTATATCAAACCTATAAAAGGTTTAAAAGGTATTATTCCCGTAGCCAACCCGTTCATAGTGAAATCTATTCATGGTTTCACAGCTATTAAGGAAAAATGTACCATAAATATTTTTCAAACCAATAGTAATTTTTTTATCTTACCATCACTATCAACGTATGATGGTATAATTGGCCTGGATCTATTAACACAGACAGGTGCAACGTTGAATTTTGAAAGTAGGGAACTATAGTTGGGATCGAAAAGATCCAATTTTTAAAATGCGTAAATGTAAATTTTACACAAGTTGAGGACATGAAAATACCTCAAATCGTTGCGGAAAAATTTAAGGAAGTGATAAAAAAATTTTCGGGTGCTTTTGCAAACCCCAAAGAATCACTTCCATATTATACGAATATTGTAGCTACCATTAGAACTAATTCTAGTGATCCCGTTTATAAAAAACTATACCCATATCCCATGGGTGTAGCAGATTTTGTTAACAATGAAGTAAAAGAACTTCTGCATAACGGCATAATACGGCCTTCCAGATCACCCTACAATAATCCCGTTTGGGTTGTTGATAAAAAGGGCAAGGATGAATACGGTAATTCCAAAAAACGATTAGTTATAGACTTCAGGAAACTGAACAGCATTACGATCGATGACAAATACCCAATACCCCAAATACCCGTCATTCTCTCAAATCTTGGCAAAGCAAGATTTTTTACGGCACTTGACCTTAAATCAGGTTTTCATCAAATAACACTATCTGAACAAGATCGCGAAAAAACTGCATTCTCAGTTGGAAATGGAAAATATGAATTTTGCCGCCTTCCTTTTGGTCTGAAGAATGCCCCCAGCACATTCCAAAGGGCATGACTGGAAAGTCATGCTATGTTTACGTCGACGACGTCATTATTTTCTCTGAAACCGAAGAAGACCATGTGAAACATATTGAGTGGGTACTGGAGAGATTATACGGGGCCAATATGAGAATTTCTCGGGAAAAATCACATTTCTTTCGGGAAAGTGTCGAATACCTCGGTTTTTTTGTGTCCAGAAATGGCATCAGAACGAGCCCGGAAAAAGTAAAGGCCATCCTTAATTATGAAACAGCTTCTACACTCTTCAACGTAAGATCGTTTCTAGGTTTGGCAAGTTATTACAGATGCTTTATTAAAGATTTCGCATCTATCGCCAAGCCGCTAACAGATATTCTAAAGGGCGAAAATGGCAAGATTAGTGCTTCTCAATCAAAAAGGGTGAAAATAAATTTTAATGAAGAGCAAATGCAGACCCTTAGAAAATTAAAGGAAATCCTTGCTTCTAAAGAAGTTATGCTTCTTTACCCTGACTTCAAAAAACCTTTTGATCTTACAGCAGACGCCTCTTCATTGGGTCTGGGAGCAGTTCTCTCACAAGGGGGGAGGCCAATCACCATTTCCAGAACCCTTAAAGATAAAGAGCAAAACTATGCCACTAATGAGCGAGAGCTCTTAGCTATTGTTTGGGCTCTTCAAAAATTGAGGAACTTTTTATATGGAGTAAGATATTTAAATATTTACACAGACCACCAACCACTTACATTTTCAGTCTCTGATAGAAACCCGAATGCTAAGATAAAACGGTGGGCAGCATTTGTTGACAAACATAATGCCAAATTATTTATAAACCTGGAAAGGGAGTTATGTGGCGGACGCCCTTTCACGACAGAACGTCCATACTCTGAATGTAGAATCTATGCGCACCGAGAAACATTTCGAGCCTCAATCTTTGAATACTTTGGAAGAGGATAATCACTCAGATCTCGCAACGGTACACAGCGAAATATCTTTGACCTATACCATTGAGTCTACAGAAAAACCGGTCAATTGCTTTAGGAGCCAAATTGTCCTCCGGGCGGCAGATTTCCTACTTAAAAGAAATTTTATTGTCTTTACTGAGAAGACTCGACATATGATTGACTTCACAAGCAGGGAAATATTGCTAAACGAAGTAAAATCAGTGATCAATCCAAATGTCGTAAATGCAATACTTTGCGATCTGCCAACTTTAGCCTGTATTCAGCATGAATTGGATAGATACTTTCCCGCTACTAAATTTTGGCACTGCAAAAATTTTGTCCAGGACATTTTTGATAAAAATGAACAGAGGGAAATTATTGCCATCGAACATATTTTCCAATTCTCCTCATCCGAATTAAGGGAGGAAATTAAAGAAAAAATTTCAAAAGCTCAAGAGACCGTACTAAATAGAAACAATGCCTCCAGGCAAAATAGAACATTTGAAGTTGGTGAGTCCGTACTAGTGAAAAACAACAAAAGGCTAGGAAACAAATTGACCCCGTTATATTCTGAAGAAACAATAGAAGCCGATCTAGGAACTACAGTTCTTATTAGAGGCAGGGTGGTTCACAAGGACAACATAAGATAATTCAAAATTTGTATAATCCGATTATAATTAACAACTCTTTTAAACAAATTTTAGGACTTTGATGATGTTGCTTATCAGACCCCTTACCACAAAATTAATTGACTATTCTGGCTCCGACTACATACCGATTGAAGATGGGGATGTTATGATTTGGCAGGACTTTGACTACTTACGACATACATCAAATCTGACAATATATTTGGAAATTGCGGACGAAACCGAAAAACTTAAGGAGCATTTCCCCTCCTCGCATATCGTGAAAATACTAGAGTCTGATATTAAGCGAATACAGAAATTTCGACAGAAGGAACTCAAAAATTCAATTAACAAACAGGTTTCAATCAACTCTAAAACACAGGATCAGATAAATAAGTTAACAGAAATTGTCAACAAAATTATTGGAAACGCAAAACCTGAACAAATTCATACAGGGTATTTATATGAAATACTACTTGCTCGAAACAGAATTACAATTGCGGAAATCGAAACATTAATGCTATCAATCACTCTTGTAAAAGCAGATGTAATTAATCCTACGCTATTAGATTCCGATGATGTAAATGAATTATTACAAATAAGTTCAACAAATACAACTGTAACAGACTTGCTAGAAGTATCACTAATTAAGGTCCTACTGTATAATGAAATGTTGCATTTTCGTATTAAATATCCCGAGCCCAAATCAGTATGTAAGAAAATAATTGTGGAAATCGTATAATTGCAATAAGAAACTGTACCTCAACGCTAACTTAATCATTTTGTCAAGAATATTCTCAACCAACTTGTGCTCAACAGCTTCATTCGGGTACTATAGCACACTGCAGCACAAGACCAAGTCATCTTGAACCATTGGAGATTGTCGATGATGGCGTCATGATAATAATCGACAACAGAGCCACCCAGAAGGAACCGTAACAATAATTACCGGTACATATTTGATTACGTTTGAAGATGAAATCAGTATTAATGACTCCATATACAAAAACAGAGGATGGTACCGACGTCGGCTATATCTATTATAGTTAATATCACAAGTCATCAAGAGATATTGAGCCTGCCGTATCTTCAAAGATTAAATTTTGAAAACTTACAACACATCGATGTCGTGAAGAACAGGACAATAACCGGTCCAGCGGTCTCTGGACTTTTAAGCATTATTTTAATCATCAGTCTTTATATTTCATTCAAATTGTGTCGAAGACGAACAGTAAAACGCGATGTTATTGAAGCTGTCATTGATAGCTACAAAAGACCCGAGGACGGCCCTTACTTAAGTAGGGGAGGAGTTAACACAATCTCCATTGTCCCACCCTAATACTTTGGTCAAACGATGGCGAACTATAATAATTGTTCATCCAACATATTGCAATGCAACACTCCACACGAGGCACAGTGTCAGCAATTATATTCATCATCATTGCTTAGCCAACACCAAACATACGAGCATTTATTCAACGTATTGCAATATAATACTCCACAAAAAGCTGCAGAGTAATTAACTTGTACATATACAAACAATGTTTCGCTACTAGATCTAAAACCTATTATTAACTAAAAATACAAATTTTTGATGACCTATTAATTGACTTACAAATACCAATTTCTTGACAAATCCGTGGAAAAATATGCAAAAATCATCAAAATACCGAATATTGTGAGGTACCGTTATATTAGGCTATAGAACCCATTACGATCTGCAGACACCAAATTTTTAGAAAAATCCGTGCAAACATGTTGCAAAAATCATCAAATTATAATACCCGAGGAACCGTTATATGAGCGCTATACAAAAACGTGCACATATACATTTAATATTTCGCTGCCGGAGCTAGAATGCATTATGACTAACAAATACCCTTGGAAAAATGTGGCGAAAATCATCAAAATACTGAATATCAGGAGGTACCATTATGTGGGGGCTATACAAAACGTGGGACAGTTTTAGGACAAATCCGTGGAAAATGTGGTAAAAATCATCAAAACACCGAATATCAAGAGAAACCGTTATATGGACGCTATACCAAAACATGGACCTTTATATACTATGTTTCGCCACCGGAGCTAGAACCCTTTACGTCCTCAAAATTCCAATGAACTCAAACAAACTACATGTCGCATTAACGATAAAATCATTTACTGTTACGTTAATAAATGAGTTGCATAAAAATGCTGAACTAACAATTTGAACAACTAGAATAACACTGTAAATAGTCACAACTTAAATATAAATATGTATGTATTTTTACATATGTCCCTGATTGGTGAGTTCTTACAGCTGGAGCTGGTTTGTTTAACGTTGAATGCATTCATAATGCAACAACATAATGAGGTGTAGCTAACTGCATGATGGTGAAGACTGGTGTAGTGGATAAGTTGTGGCAAATGTTTAAGAGTTGATTCATTAAACTGCTGTTGTATATAATCCAATACTTCCAGATGAACCTTGTAAGAAGTAGTGTTCGTGCGCATTAAAATCTTTTCTATTTCCTGTGGTGAACTTATAAAATGGATGTATTTTAATCTCACATAAGAAGTGTGTATGCTATCTTAGGCTTCAAAATGTTCCTGTATGGTGACAAAATCGTTCTTCATGGCACAGTTCGAACCCACCTCCATTATTTCGGCATTCTTGATGATGATAAGATTTGTCTCCGTGCCGCATAAAATAGAAGTTTCAACGTCGACAGTAGTAGCGGAAATTCATCCACTTTGATGATGCAATTGGCTCTAAACTGTAGATCCAATAATCCTGTTGAGGTTGCAAGTGAAAGTTGAATGATTATTAAAGATACTGACTCCACAGGGATTGGCGCTGCGTTCCTCCGGAAAAAAGAATATTCTCGTCTCTGTGCGCATCTGTAACCAAGTATGAGATTTCTGGCTTAATGGCGACTAGAGTGCCACTCCTTATTGTTGAAACGGGTACTACCTTGAATAGTTCAAAGAACTGTTGATTGACTAAGAGTATCTTGACCTGAAAGATGAGTTCATGCTCCGTCACTGCACCCTTGACGTTCATAAGCTTATAGAGCTCAATCAAATTTTCATCGTTCCTTGGTAAAGCATGCGAAATTGGAAGATTAGTCTTGATAACGTTTATTTCTTCTCTAATTTGATGAGGAGACAGTAAAAGTCGGCTTATTTTGCCATTATGTGTATCGGTAAGTACACTAATAATTTCAGATTCTATTCTGTGCAGGTTCATTGCGGAGAAGACAAGAGTCCGACAAGCTGTGAGTTTCATAACTGGGAAGATAAGAAGATCTCTTGTATCTTCTGTTGATTGCCGATTCCCATCCTGTTTTATGACATTAATGGTAAAGTCAACTATTGAAATTTGGGTTTTCAATAGACTTGTAATATGCTCGTGCTCGATTCTTGCCTTGTTGATGGGTTTAGACATTTCTTACGCATAATCTGCATCAAGGATACCAAAAAGTGAACGCGCAATATTGCCAACAATGTTGAATGGAGATATTTTAAACTGTCTGTTGGTTCATAACTTCTTTTCCTGTAGTAGTTCATTTTTTATGTGTTTAAGATTGTCACGACCATGTCACTCATCTCGTGTTGCTGAATTACAGGACACATCTGCTTCTGCGGTTGTAAGCCGATTGAAATCGACTATATTTGTGATGCAGAAGGCGTTATATCGTAATACACCAACATTTTCCATACTGACGTGTTAAGTTTCAATGTTCTTAAGGATTCAAAGTATAATCCCGGATCATTGTGAAATTACGTTATTTTCAGCATGTCGCATAGGGCAACAGACATTAAAGCAAGGCTAATAATACTGATAGCTATTTGCTATCTTCATTCATTTCCTCGAATGATATCTTTCCTATTTTCCTCTTGCCTTGATGAACCGATGTCACCCTGCGTTGTCTGGTCTGTGGATAATTCATTATGTTTTTCTGGAAACAGTGCAATCAGCCTCTGAATGGCCAATTGGAATACTCCAGTTGATGTTTTCACATCAGCAACTCGTGCAGCTCCATCGTCGCCAGCAAACACATTGAGAGTTCTTCCCAATGGCCACTTCATCGGCGGTAAATTATCTTCCTTGATAATGATCATATCACCTTTCCGAAGATTGTTCATCTTTCTCCTCCATTTGTTCCGTTGTTGAAGTTCGTGTAGGTATTCATCCGACCATCTTCTTCAGAACTGCTGCTTGATATGTGAGAGCAGCTTCCAATGAGATGTGCTGGAGATCTTAACAGATTTTGCTCTGCTGTCTACTTGCTTAGTTAAATCCTCCCCGATTAAATAGTGTCCTGGTGTCAGTGCTTCAAGACAATCTGGATTGTTTGACAAAGGCGTGAGCGGCCGGGTATTTAGGATTGCTTCTATCACATTTATGATCGTTCCCAATTCCTCATGCGTCAGGTTTTCCGTTGACACGCTACGTACCAAGGGGCGTTTTGTGGACTTCACTGCTGCTTCCCATAAACTTCCGAAATGCGGTGCACTTGGTGGGATGAATTGAAAGTGAATGCCTTTGGCGCTTGCGACTAAAATAACTGATTCCTGCGCCTTAGCCGAATATATATTTTCAGATAACTCCGCTAAATTATTCTTGACTCCGACGAAGTTGGTAGCATGTTTTGGCAGTGTCCACGACGCGCAATGAAACCTTTAACTGCACCGCTAAAAGCTTCTGTTGATAAATCAGAACTGCCTTTGTCGCAAAGCAGCAGAAGAAAGCTACATAAGCCTTGGTTGGTCGCTTACCCCTCACCTTGTAATTTATACAAAATGGCCCATAATAGTCAACTCCAGAGTTTATAAATGGCCGTGCAGGAGTTACCCTTGTTGAATTTTTGTGATCAATTCCATCTATAAAGTGGATGTCAGAGGTTACTATTGCAGTCGTAGCGGCAACGTTCAGCTCCACGTTATTAGTAATAGCATTTTGAGTAGGACATTTAGCAGACCATAATTCCTCCTTTCCGTGAAGGAAATGTGGACCAGGAAACGATAATCGACTCTTTATAGGTCTACTGGTTGCAGAGCTCGAAAAAGCATGTCGGCAGGATTCTCCTTTGATGGAACGTGCTTCTATTGTTCTGGTAATGACAAAGTTTGAATGACTGACACCGTGCAACTGATAACTCTAGTCGATGAAGTGTTTGCTGTTTCAACGTACCAACTCTGGATTTAGTGCAGATCAGGCGTACAGCTACGCGACGATCCTTTGTAACAAAGCTATTGTATACAGTAGCGCCAAACTGATCGTTTCGTTATTACTTGACAATGATCTGTACACAAAATTGGTCGGCATAAGGCTTCCAGTATAGTCCCAAAGTCTTTATTGTTTGCTTTCATATAAATCTATATTGACTTCTCGATCGTGTGTGGTATATCCTTTAGCAATCTTGAACTGTTGAACGACAATTTTCTTAAGTTGAAGCCGTGCTTCTTCCAAATAATTATCAATTCCTTTCGCGTCTCCATCTCTATGTTTAAGCTATAAGGACCACCGAGACCATCGTCAATATAAAAGTTCTCTTTTAGCATTCCTGACTCAAGGGGACAGCCATCCATGTTGTCATCTGCGATTTTCTGTAGACATTTTGTGGCAAGGTACGGTGTTGCACGAGTTCCATATTTAAAGTATTGAGCTTGTAATAGCTAACTGGGTGCGATGGGTCTTCCCTCCAAATGATCGGTTGATATTTCTAATCATCGGGGTGAATTAGGATTTGTCTATACATCTTTTCAATGTCAGTTGTGAAGACAAACTTTGGTAATCGGAACCGTAGCAGGATTGAGAACAGCCCGCTTTGTACAGTTGGTCCTGTGTACATTAAGACATTTAACGAATGACCCGATGACGTTTTTGCGGATGCATCAAATAACACCTTTAATTTTTTTGTAATACTATTTGGTTTAAGAATGTTACATATAATATTTACAACAATGTATCATCACTGTCAGGTGTCATCACTATCATTATCAGTAATCGGTATCCTTATTATCATTTAAGTATCTAGAACTATAGACCACTAGTTATAAGTCTCTTCTAGTCATTGTCTATTCTCATCTCGTACTATGAACATCAAATAATAATACACTTCTAATGTTAACAATAACTTTATCTTTCACTTCTAAAAATAACATGGTGTCAGGAGTGAGTGAAGTCTAAAGTGTTCGGTCAGACAAATTGTTGAACAAATCGGTACAAACAAAAGTAAATAGCAAAAATTGTATATCTGCAAAATGGCTGAAAGTGAAGTCAAGTGAAGTGCAAATTTTTCTTCGTCGAGCAGACAAAAAAATCTAACCATGATCGGACACACATTTTTCGTAAGAAAGCAGATGACTAGTGAAAATATTAGTGATTTTGTCACAGATTTGGAAAATTAAAGTACAAATTGTGAATTCGGTGAATTATGAGAATTGTTGGTTAGAGATGTTTTTATTGCCAACATGAATTCTAGCATGTCACACATTCGTCAGCGTCTACTACAAAAAAACAAATCTGCCGTTACAATGTGTATGGACATTATGCAAAATTTTGTTTAAACATAATGTCCATACATGCTACAAGATCTACACTTAGCTGACATTGTTGGACATTTAAATCTGTGCATTTGACCACATCTTCCACAATTGTTGTTGTTATTTTCTTTATACCCATCTTTCTTTACCGATCATAGTGAACAAGAAAGTTGAAAAGAATTCTTTATTGGCACTTTAGTCCAAACATATTCTAAAGAGTCGTAGCAACTATTGGATACAGTCAATAACAAAGATGTAAATTGTATTTTAGACACAGGTGCAGATATTAATGTCATGTCTTTAAAAAAATTACAAAGTTGAATATAAATAGTGTATTAAATAAATCAAATGTACAATAGAAAAGAAGCTATTTGCAATCCAATTTGGATGTGATAAATTCCATCAGTATATATATGGTAGAAATATGATAGTACACAGATCACAAACCATTAGTTTATTTATTTGAGAAACCATTACATGAAGTTCTAGCTAGATTATTGCGTATGATGCTAGCTTTACAAGCCTATGATTTAGAAGCTATAATTGTACCAGGAAAAGAAATGCATTAAAAAAGAATTAAATACCTCATTATGAGTCAGATTTAAAATATCACGTAAATGCAATATATTCAAGTCTTGCAGTCAGCAAACCGTATTTAGAAAAATTGGCTAAAGCCACAGATTCAGATGAGGATCTACAAATATTAAAAAGTTATTATCTCAATGGATGGCCAAGTAGTAAACACAAAGTAAAACATTTTAAAGCCTTAATGGAATTTGGTGTAAACCTAATGTATTTGGATAATAAAATGTATCGGATTGTCGCGGATTATTATTCTTAATTTATTGAGATTTGAATTCTGAATAATGATTCTACGGCTGAAAATGTAATACTATATTCAAAATCTATTTTTTCTCATCATGGCATTCCCATATCATTAGTGTCGAATGGGGGATCTCAATGTTTGAAATTTAAAAAAAATTTAAATGAATGGGGCATAGAAAATGTTGTCACATATCATGCACAATCGAATGGTCAGGCTGAAAGTTCGGTTAAAATTGTCAAAAATATTCTGAAGAAGAGCAAAGAAACAAATACTGATCCATATTAAGCATTATTACATTATCGTAGTATTTAGAAGAATAACTTACCGTCTCCAACACAACTTTTGGTGTCTAGAAATTTACGTCTTATCAAATAAATTAAAGCCAAACGTGGTAAAATTCTTTGAATAAAGAAGCGTTTGATAAAGATAAAGAACCAGATATTACAAATCAAAAGAGTAATGAACTTAATCAATTTAAGTGACAAAGTACATTTAAGAGTTATCACAAATCTAACTGGTTTCCAGGAAAAGTGATAGGAATAAAGGGTTGTAAAAGGTCGTATTTTGTTCATGACGAAAGGAGTAGTAAATATAGAGAAATATAATCCATTTAAGACCAACGAAATGGAATGTTTTTTTTTTTAAATAGTCAAGCAAATATGCCCAGCATATTTAATTTGGAAAATGTACAAAATGATATTCCTAGTAATTATGATTTTCTTTCTGAAACAATGTGAAGTGGAACAAAGTTAAACTTCACAATTAAATAACAGTATACCGATGGAAGATAATCAATACCAAAATGAAGAACATCAACAAAATAATCCTATACAAAAAACACCTTATATAACTAAATCTGGTAGAACTATAAAAACTCCAAAAATATATGTTTATTTAAATTTGAAATATCTTAAAGAAGCTTGATGAATTTAATTTTTGTATATTTTAAAATGTATTAAAGTGGAATCTTGAGGAAAGGGATGTAACATATAATATTTACAACAATGTATCATCACTGTCAGGTGTCATCACTATCATTATCTGTAATCGGTATCCCTATTTTCATTTAAGTATCTAGAATTATAGATCACTAGTTATAAGTCTCTTCTCGGCATTGTCTATTCTCAACTCGTACTATGAACATCAAATAATAAATCACTTCTAATGTTAACAATAACTTTGTCTTTAACTTAAAAAAGTCAAGTACAGCTCTGAAATCGCCTAAAATACCGTGTGTTCGTGACATTGCCACCACATTTCTGTTTCAGGACTGCCAGCCTTATTAAGTTGCTTTGAACCCTATCTTCTAGGCTATCGTAGTTATCTTAATTCAGCCAGATTCTCGAAAGATCCTCGGCCTGTTGCCAAATTTCGTCGTACAGTCCTATAATTTGACTCCACAGCCCTTTAATCGTCTCTTCTTTTATCACATAGACTATGTGATGGCTAACGATGGCTGTTATTTTCGCTCTTACTCTTCCGACCAGTCCCTCTACTTGGGCAGACGCAGGTTCCTCAACCTGGGCCGATGCACAGTGATCGCTGCCATTGGCCAAAATTCAAAAAATGAAAATCAGATATTTATTGTCAAATGTGTACAAATGAACTCTTAAGGGGCTAAGCTTTTTAGGAAACATAATAATCTGGGCTTCATTCTAACGGCCCACTTCAAAAATAGCATCAAAAAAGAGAAAATGTAGTTAGTTGCTTTTTTCAGTGGGATCAGAGAAAAAGTGGAGTAAAAATAGAACTGTATTACAAAATTAAATACATTTTAAAATGACAAATCTTGGCATTATTATTGAAAAGAAAGGTACTGACTTGTTTTTAGTGCAGTAATTTGTGTGTTTAGTATATGTGTATAATATAGAAGATGTGAGTGTTCTGAGTTGCCTTTAAGATTAATTTTGAAAATAAAATTGGATTTCAGTTAAAGTTTTAATTGTTTTCCCCCCTGAATCCTTCAATGTGATTTTTTCCACGCCGTTAGTAATAAGATTCTAAAAGTGCTAATTTAGCTTTCAGATTTTGTCAGATGTGTACGTTATGCCCAATATACTGAAGTGACTTTGCTGCAATTTTGTCAGTTCTATGGTGGATGTATTTGAGGGGTGTTCAATAATGTTGCTAGTATTGTCTTCTGGGTATAATATTATTGTCGAAAAATTTAAGGCCTTTGCACTGGAAACTGCTAAAGAGTTAACAAACATATATCCATGGAACTATCTTCCGCACAGTTCATTAAATTTTAATACCTGCACCCGACATTATAAATTTGTCATTATATTGATTAGATAATTTTAGGAGGAGGCCGTGGAGTCTAGAAACAAAATCATACCCGAAAAATTCTCGTGTTATATATATATTATATATATATATTCCATACTATTTGGGCTGATATTACAAGTTTGGTGCACAATATACGGCAAATTTATGGGAGCTATACCAAAATTTTGACCTATTATCTCCAATTTTAATAGGGCCTTAAGTCAAACAAATTATTGGTGCAAAATTTAACTTTGATTTAATTTTACATTAAATTGTTATTTTATTTTGTTTACAGAAAATAATCAAATTTCGACTTGTATAAAAAATACTTCTATTTTTGGAGGTACCTTTACAGGGGGACTCTACCTGAAGGTGGGCTGTTCCAAATAATTTTCAGTAAGATTATTTTTTAATTCCTTAGAACGTAAAATTTCAAATAACATTACAATCTGGTGTAAAAATGTGACAAGAATTGGGCAAATAACCCTTATTCCGGAGGTACGTTGTAAGGGGACCATCCCAAAACAGGCATCGACCATATCCATTTTGTCACATTTTTTATTTTTATCCCACCAAGGTACCATAACCAAAGATTCATATTGATATCTGCACTGTATTTTTGGCCGCTGTTCCCATACGACCTCGACCACTGTGCGATGGTTGGATTTCTGAATCATTTTCTGGCGATCTTGCCATTGCGTGTTTATCTGGATTGACCTTGGAAGACATCAGCTTCTCCAACTCCGCCTTAATATAGTCCAGTGTTGCATTGAACTTTTCTCCTATGGCCTGGTGCAGATTCTCCGCTGTATACGGATCATTCTCTGCCAATGATGGATCCTTGCGGATCTTGTTTTCCGCTGTTTCAAACTGCTTTAGCTCCTTACGCTTGCTAATGTAGAACTCCTCAGTTCTTCTCTCAAGCGGAGCCTTCTTAATTGTCTCTATGAATTTTTCGAAATTACTGCCC
This sequence comes from Musca domestica, assembly GCF_030504385.1. NCBI lineage: Eukaryota > Metazoa > Arthropoda > Insecta > Diptera > Muscidae > Musca > Musca domestica. The sequence goes on from NW_026712428.1 coordinate 2,068,899, forward strand.
CTTACTTCTTGTTGAGCGATGAGCTTTCGAACAGTTGCTATTGCTTTATTTTCAGCGCACGCTTGTGGAGTTGTTGCTTACTTGCCAAATTAAAACTGCTGTTTTTTATCTTGTTAAACAAACCAGAAGATGCGTGTTGTGCCACGTTTTCTAATTTCTTTGGTGATTGGGATTGCGTCCTTTTTGATGTAAAGCTCAATTTTTTTGCTTTAACAATTACCAGAATATGCCACGTCTGGTAATTTCTTCGATGCGTTGATTTGTGTTGCTGGTGCATGTTGGTCTGCGCGTACGAGATTGTGTGTAGCTTCATGCGTTGTATCCTGGGTTGCGTGTAGACTTAGAAAGGATCTGTGTTGTATCCTAGAGATGAGTAACGAATCATGATGGATGTACGTTGTGTTCAAGGTTGGGTGCGAAATAACTAACGATATGCGGTCGCGAGGATTCCAATCGAAGTAACGCGACACGTTATACTTAAACTGAAACTAAACATACGTTCTGGATCACAAAATCACGTCGTGGTCATCAAATATGTTAATAAACATACTAATAAATTTTAACTGACAGTTATAGTCCTTAAAAATCTCCTTGCAAACACATACACTTGGAGGAAAGACGATGTTTAGGAATTAAACACAAATTGGTCTTGGTTGCTTTATGAAAGATAACTGACTAACTCTTTTTATTATACCCTCCACCATAGTATGGAGGGTACAAAATTCTATGTCGATTTAGCAATGTCCGTATTAGTCTGTCCGGAATTGTTTTTAGTGGAATTGTTTTCTAAATTGGTATTATTAGTTCGTAATAGATACTACGGCTTAAGACAGAAAATGGGTCATGTGGGTCTACGTCTTCGTATAGCACCCGTATAACGGTACCTCCCTATATTCGGTATTTGGAAGATTTTAGCGACGCTATTTACCGGAATTGTTAAAAATTTTGTGTTTGAAGTTCATCCTAAGACAGACAATGAACCATGTAGGTCCACGTCTTCGTATAGCCCTCATAGAACGGCACCTCCCGATATTGGGTATTTTTTTAATGATTTTAGAGACATTATTTACCGGAACTATTTCAAATTTAGTATTTAAAGTTCATAATGAATACTACAGCCTATGACAGAAAATTGTCTGTGCCGGTCCACGTCTTCGTATAGCCCCCATATAACGGTACCCCCTGAAATTCGGTATTTTGAGGATTTTAGTGTTTATTATTTACCGGAATTGGTTCAAATTTTGTATTTGAAGTTCGTAATGGATACTACAACCTATGACAGAAAATTGTCTGTGCGGGTCCACGTTTTCGTATAGCCACCATATAACGGAACCCCTGATATTCGGTATTTTGATGATTTTAGCGACATGATTTACCGGAATTATTTCACATTTTGTATTTGAAGCTCGTAGTGGATACTACAGCCTATGCCAGAAAATTGTTTGTGCAGGTCCACGTTTTATAACCCCCATGGTACCTGTCTATATTCGGTATTTTGATGATTTTAGCTACATTATAAACATATTTTTTTTCAAGTTTCGCATTTGGATATTGTAAAAGCTTGTGACAAAAATTACCTATGCAGGTCCACGTCGTCGTATAGACCCTTACATACGGTTACATTTGGTATTATTAAGATTTGAACAGAATTTTTAGCGGATTTTATTTGTTTTTTAATTGCCAAATATGTACCAAATGGTGGAGGGTATTCAAAGTTCGGCCCGGCCGAACTTACAGGTTTTTTACTTGTTATCTTTCTTCTTTTATACAAATAATTTCTTAGCAAAATTGATGAATAAATAAAGTGAAACTAGGTCAAATATTATTCATTCAAAGTGAAGAAATTAAATTGTCAAATATTGCAGAGAGTCAATAAACATAAACAAAATATATGTCACAATAACGATAAAATTATTTACAGTTACGTTAATAAATGAGTTACATAAAAATGTTGAGTTAACAATTTGAACACCTAGAATAACACTGTAAAATACTATACACCAGTAAAATACAATTTGAATATAAATATGTATGTATGTTTTAACACCCATTATGACCTACAAATACTAATTTTTGTACAAATAAGTGGAAAATTGTGGCAAAAATCATCAAAATACCGAATATGAAAGTAACCGTTATGTGGGGGCTATACCACCGTGGACCTATACATACTATGTTCCGCCACAGGAGTTCCCAATATTTGGGGGCTCTACAGAAACGTGGACCTTCATATACAATGGTTTGCTGCGGCAGCTAGGACCCATTATGACTTACAAATACCAATTTTTGGACAAATCCGTGCGAAAATGTGACAAAAGTCATCAAATTACCGAATGTTTGGTGGAGATACAAATATTTGGTGGAGATACAGAAACGTGGACCTTTCCATACAATGTTTACCTGCCGGACCTAGAAACCCCTAAGAACTACAAATACCATCTGTGAACAAATCCGTTAAAAAATGTGGCAAAAATCATCGAAACACCGAATATTGTGAGGTACCGTTATATGAGCGCTATACAAAAACGTGGACCATAACATACAATATTTCGCTGGCGGAGCTACAATCCATTATGACTTACACATACCAATTTTTGGACAAACCCGTGCAAAATGGTGGCGAAAAAAAATAAATGTGGACCCCTATATACCATGTTCCCCCACCGGAGCTGGGATCCTTTTTTATACTATGTTTCGCCAACGGAGCTAGAATTCATTACAAACTACAAATTCCAATTTTTAGGCTAATCCGTTAAAAATGTGGCAAAAATCATTAAAATACCGAATATTGGGAGATACCGTTATAAGGGGCTATAAAAAAGCGCGGACCTATACATAATATGTTCCGCCACCGGAGCTAAAAACCAAAAAAATCCGAGGAATAATGTGGCAAAAATCATTAAAGTACCGAATATTTGGAGGTACAGGCATGAGGTGCTATAGAACATATAAGGAACAACATACACCAAATTTTTAAGCAAATCCGTGCAAATATGTGGCAAAAATCATAAAATTATTGAATACCGGACGTACAGTTATATGAGCGCTGTATAAAAACGTGGACCTTTATATACAATATTTCGCTGCCGGAGGTAGAATACATTATGACTTACATCTTTTGGACAAATCCGTGGAAAATTTGGCAAAACTCATCAAAATACCGAATATTGGCAAGAACCCTTATGTGGAGGCTATACCAAAACAATTACCTATATATAGCATGTTCCGCCACCGGAGCTAGAACCCACTACAATCCACAAAAACGTGAACCGGCACGTAATGTGTTCCGCCACAGGAGCTACGCCCCATAGGGTCCTACAAATATTAATTTGTTGACCAAACGTGGACCTTAACATACAATATTTCGCTGGCGGAGCTACAATCCATTATGACTTACACATACCAACTTTTGAACAAACCCGTGGAAAAAATCGGCAAAAATCATCAAAATACTGAATATCGGGAGTTACCATTATGTAGAGGCTATACGAAAACGTGCACATATACATAAAATTTGTCACCACCTAAGCTAGAAATTTTTAGAGCTACAAATACCAATTTTTGAACCAATCCGTAGAGAAATGTGGCATAAACCATCAAAATACCGAATATCGGGAACAACCGTTATGTGGAGCTATTCCACCGCAGACTTATATACACTATGTTTTTCCGGAGAAGCTAGAAACCGCTACGAACTACAAATACCAATTTTTGGACAAATAAATGTGGTGAACACATCAAAATGACGAATATCGGGGGTACCGCTATAAGGGGGGTTCACAAATACGTGCACGTTTACATAAAATGTTTCTCCACCGGAGATAGAGCCCATTACGAACTACAAATACCAATTTTAGACAAATACTTGGATAAATGTAGCAAAACTCATCAAAATACGGAATATCGGGAGGTACCTTTATATATACGTTTTGTGTTCCACCACAGGAGCTAGAAACGGCAACCAACTACAAATACCAATTTTTAGACAAATCCGTTGATAAATTTGGCAAAGCTCACCAAAATACCGAATATCAGGAGGTACCCTTATATAGGAGCTATACAGAAACGTGGACATTTACATACAATGTTTAGCTGCAGAAACTCAATCAATTATGACTTACACACAAACCCTTGTGAAAATGTGGCGAAAATCATCAAAATACTTAATATATATACAAAAACGGGCTATACAAAAACGTGAACCCACACGTACTGTAAACCCATTATGACCTTCAAATACTATTTTTTTAGAAATCCGTGGAAAAAGAAATCATTAAAACACCGAATATCAAGTTGTGCCATTACATGGGAGCTATACCAAAACTTGGACCTTTATATACTATGTTCCGCCACCGGAGGTGGGAGCCTTTGTATACTCTGTTCCGCCATCGGGGCTAGAATTCATTCCGAACTACAAATGTCATTTCAATTTTTAGACTGATTCGTTACAAAATGTGGCAAAAAACATCAAAATACCGAATATGGTGGTAAAATGCATCAAATTATCGAATGCCAGAGATACCGTTATATGAGGGCTATTCAAAAACGTGGACATTTACATACAATATTTCGCTGCTGGAGCAAGAAACCACTACGAACTACAAATGGCATTTTTGCAAAATCCGTGGAAAAATGTGGCGAAAATGATCAAAATACTGAATATCAGGAGGTACCATTGTGGGGGCTATACAAAACATGAACCTGCACGTACTATGTAACGCCACAGGTTCTAGCTCCTGTGGCGGTACATAGTACGTGCATTATCCATAATGACCTACAGATATTACTTTTTGTACAAACCAACAAACTACAAATACCAATTTTTAGACAAATCCGTTGATAAATTTGGCAAAGCTCACCAAAATACCGAATATCAGGAGGTACCGTTATATAGGAGCTATACAGAAACGTGAACATTTACATACAATGTTTAGCTGCCGGAACTCAATCCATTATGACTTACACACAAACCCGTGGGAAAATGTGGCAAAAATCATCAAAATACTTAATATCGGAAGTTACGTGAACCGACACGTACTGTGAACCCATTATGACCTCCAAATACTATTTTTTTAGAAATCTGTGGAAAAAGAAATTATCAAAACACCGAATATCAAGTTGTGCCATTACATGGGAGCTATACCAAAACGTGGACCTTTATATACTATGTTCCGCCACCGGAGGTGGGATTCTTTGTATACTCTGTTCCGCCATCGGGGCTAGAATTCATTACGAACTACAAATATAATTTCAATTTTTAGACTGATCCGTTACAAAATGTGGCAAAAATCATCATGCATCAAATTATCGAATACCAGAGGTACCGTCATATGAGCGCTATTCAAAAACACGGACCTTTACATACAATATTTCGCTGCTGGAGCTAGAAACCACTACGAACTACAAATGCCATTTTTGCAAAATCCGTGGAAAAATGTGTCAAAAATAATCAAAATACTGAATATCAGGAGGTACCATTGTGGGGGCTATACAAAACATGAACCTGGTTCTAGCTCCTGTGGCGGTACATAGTACGTGCATTATCCATTATGACCTACAGATACTAATTTTTGTACAAATTCGTGGAAAATTGTGGCAGAAATCATTAAAACACTGAACATCGAGAAGTGCCGTTATATGGGAGCTATTCCAAAACGTGGACCTTTATATACTATATTTCGCCACCGGAGCTGGAACTCATTACGAACTACAAACTGAGCGCCTTTATATACTATGTTCTACCAACGGAGCTATTCTACAAATTTCAATTTTTAGACTAATCCATTAAAAAATGTGGCAAAAATCATCAAAATATTGGGAGATGCCGTTATAAAGAGTCTATACAGAATGGTGTACGTACAATATTAAGATGCCGGAGCTAGGACCCATTATTGCTTACAAATACAAATTTTTGGACAAATCCGTGGAAAAATGTGGTAAAAATTATCAAAACAGCGAATATCAAGAATAACCTTTACATTGGCGCTACACAAAAACGTGTACCAAATATTTGGAGGTAAAGTTATGAAAATTATACCAATTGTGGACAAACCCGTGGAAAATGTGGTAAAAATCATCGAAACACCGAATATCAAGAGGAACCCTTATGTGGGTGCTATAACACCGCGGACATACTATGTTCCGCCACAGGAGCTAGAAACCGATACGAACTACAAATACTAATTTTTAGACAAATTCTTGGATAAATATGGCAAAACTCATCAAAATACCGAATATCGGGAGGCACCGTTATATAGGAGCAATACAGAAACGACCTTCATATACAATGGTTTGTCGGAGGAGCTAGGACCAATTATGACTTACAAATACCAATTTTTGCAAATTACCGAATATTGGGAGGTACCATTATTTGGTGGACATACAGAAACGTGGACATATACATACAATATTTCGCTGTCGGAGCTCAATTCATTACGACTTACACATACCAATTTTTGGACCAACTCGTTCAAAAATGTGTCGAAAATCATCAAAATACTGAATATTGGAAGTTACCATAATTTAGGAGCTATTCAAAAACGTGAAGCGACACGTACTGTGTTCCCCACAGGGGCTAGAACCCAGTATGATCTTCAAATACTAATTTTTGTACAAATCCGTGGAAAATGTGGCAGAAATCATCAAAACACCGGATATCAAGATGTACAGTTATATTATATGGGAGCTATACTAAAACGTGGACCTTTATATACTATGTTCCGCCACAGGAGCTGGAAACCGCTACGAACTAAAAATACCGATTTTTGGACAAATCCGTGGATAAAAGTGATACAACTCATCAAAATACCGAAAATCCGGAGGTACCGTTATATAGAAGCTATAGAGAAACGTGAACATTCATATACAATGTTTTGCTGCGGGAGCTAGGACCCATTATGACTAACAAATACAAATTTTTGGACAAATCCGTGGAAAAATGTGGCAAAAGTCATCAAATTACCGAATATTGGGAGGTACCATTGTTTGGTGGGCATACAGAAACGAGGACATTTACATACAATATTTCGCTGCCGGAGCTCAAACCATTATGACTTACACATACAGATTTTTGGACACACCCGTGAAAAAATGTGGCAGAAATCATCAAATCAAATATCCTTTTCACTGCAAATTTCAGATCATTAAGCTCGTCTCGAAAGAGAAAACAAACACTTAAATCATAAAACATATGATCTTCGCCTTAATAAGGCAAAACTCAAATAATATTAAGATGTACCGTTATATGGGAGCTATACAAACACGTGGACCTTTATATACTCTGTTCCGCCACCGGAGCTGGGAGCCTTTATACCATGTTCAGCCAACGGAGCTAGAATTCATTTCGAACTACAAATTTCAATTTTTAGACTAATCCGTTAAAAAAATGTGGCAAAAATCATCAAATTGCCGAATATCAGGAGGTACGGTTATATGGAGACTATACAGAAACGTGGGCCTTTGCGAACAATTTTAAGCTGCCGGAGCTAGAATCCATTTTGACTTACAAATACCAATTTTTGGACAAACCCGTGAAAAAATGTGGATCAAACTACCGAGTATCAAGAATAACCGTTATATGGGTGCTATACAAAAACGTGGACCAAATATTGGGAGGTACCGTTATGTGGTGCTATAGAACCCATTACTACCCACAAATACAAAATTTTTAGACAAATTCTTGGAAAAATGTGACAACAATTATCAAATGACCGAATATCGGAGGTACCGTTATATGAGCGCTATACAAAAACATGGACCTTTACATAAAATATTTCGCTGCCGGAGCTAGAATACATTATGACTTACAAATACCAATTTTTGGACAAATCCTTGGAAAATTTGGCGAAAATCATCTAAAAACCGAATGTCGGGTGGAACTGTTATGTGGGGGCTATACCACCACTGACCTATACATACTATGTTCCGCTACAGGAGCTAAAAACCGTTACGAACTAAAAATACCTATCTTTGGACAAAGCCGTGGAAAAATGTGGCAAAAATCAGTCAAACACCAAATATTGGGAGGTACCATTTTGAGGTTCTATAGATCCCATTACGTACTACAAACACCAAATTTTTATACAAACATTTGGCAAAAAACATCAAATAACCAAAAATCGGGAGGTACCGTTATATGAGCGTTATGATACCAAACGTGGACCTTAACATACAATATTTCGCTGCCTGAACTTGAACCCATTATGACATACAAATACCAATTTTTTGGACAAATCAGTGGAAAAATGTGGCGAAAATCATCAAAATACTGAATATCAGGAGGTACTATTATGTGGGGTCTATACGAAAACTTGGACCTATATATACTATATTCCGCCACCGGAGGTAGAAACCGCTACGAACTGCAAATACCAATTTCTGGGCAAATCCGTTGAAAAATGTGGCAAAAACCCTCAAAATACCGAATATGGGGAGGAACCGTTATGTGGGGACCGTTATACCAAAATATTTACCTATATATAGCATGTTCCGCCACCGGAGCTGGAACCCATTACGATCCAAAAATACCAAACTTTTATAAAAATCCATGGAAAAAAGTGGAAAAAACAATTATATATCGAATATCGTGAAATACTGTTATGTGATCTTTACACACTATATTACGCTGATCTTTACACACGATGTTTCGTAGAAAATTTTGGCATAAATCATTAAAATTCCAAATATCGGGAGGTACTGTTATATGGGGGCTTTACAAAAACGTGGACCCTTACATACAATATTTAGCTGCTGGAGCAGAAACAACTACGAACTACAAACACCATTTATGGACAAATCCGTTGAAAATTGTGACAAAAATCATCAAAATACCGAATTTTGGAAGGTGCCGTTATGTGGGGCTATAGAACCCAACCACCACAAATAACCACAAATACCAAATTTTTAGAAAAATTCGTTGAGAAAAGTGGCAACAATCATAAAATTACAGAATATTGGGAGGTACAGTTATATGGGGTCTATACAAAAACGTGGAACTTACATACCATGTTTCTCTGCCGGAGCTAGGACCCATTATTACCTGCAAATACCTATTTTGAATAAATCCGTGGAAAAATGTGGCGAAAATCATCATCATACCGAACATAGGGTGGTACCGTTATGTGGGACTATAGAACCAAATACCAAAATTTCAGACAACATCGTGGGAAAATGTGGCAACAATCTACTACGGGAGGTACCTGATGAGGTCGACTCCTAACCTCATCACAAAGCGATGTAACTAACGAAAGAAAAAGAAAACGCCGCGAGATGATCTTTCTCGTTCCGCGGCTGGAAGGGAACTCAATTTATTTACAACATATTCTTAACACTAAGCTTACATCTAATACATTAACACATTTTATTTACTAATGCACGCTGTGCATTAACGCACACAATACGTTGCGGGAGAAAACGAAACGTACCTTATTTGTGATCGACTCTTTCTTATCTTCTATTTATGGCCGTGACATTTATTACATTATTTATTACGGACCATAAACCTAGCATATGGAAAACACATGCATCTTAAGTGTTTTCTTTATTTAACTAATTTACATAATGAGAATGGAATTGAAAGAAGAACATTCAACACACAAACTATTTTTACAACATGTACAGTTTCTACAAAACTAAACATACTCCCGGCCTTAAAAGATCCTAATCTTTTAACAAACATAGATCGATCGATTCTAATTTTTTTAAAAATTATATAAAATAAACATCATTTTCTTAATATTAAGAATTGAATAAAACTGTGCTAAAGTTATATCTTATTTTTTAATTAATTTCTAACGTAATAATAAACCCCGAAGTATGTTACTTGAAGCAAGGTAATTGCACCCATGACATCCACCAACCACATGAAGTCTGGATCTCTCCGCCAGCGATGACCAGATACCTGGGATATTTTTAAATCCTTGCCATGATTCAATGACAAATCTTCTGCATGGATACGTCGTTTACTCATACCCATGTTGTTATGTTCTCCACGACTTCTGAACCATCCCGGGCGTTCCAGACGGAAATTATCAATCTTGTCTTTATGTCCATCGCTAATACAATGCTTGGCCGGGGTTTCACTTTCTTCTTCTTCGGGAGGAGCAAATACAGGATTCTTGTGTTCCTGTAAATTCCTTGTTAGCAGCCCTTCTTCAATTTTAATTTTTCTCGTTATTTTTCCTTCGACTCGCGGAACATCAAGGCGATCGTTTTCATTTTTTCTTTCGATAGCTTCTAAGTCCTCAACTACCTTTTGATGAGTCCCTAAACTACCTTTAACATTATCAACATGTTCACCTTTTCAGGTGCTATTCTTGAAATGTTCCCACTTCTCACTATGCGGTAACAAATTCTAAGAAAATGGTAATGACTTGTGTAGTCATCCTGTTTTCCAACTACATCCAAATACCGCACGTATTGTGACGATAATGTTTGAAATTTTCTATCGATGTTTTATATTTTTGAGAAATAACATCTTCTAATCTCCTCCCAAAAATCAAATAAAGCATCGATAAGTTTAACCGTTATCCCAATGTCTGGCGGCTGTGAATGGAACAGTAAGGCATTTTTCCCACACTGTTCCGATGAACTTAAGCTGTTCACCTCAGCTAAATAATCGATATCTAAACGTGGTATTTCTATGGGCACAAAAACACCTATGCCGTTTAGAAGTCTCTCGATATCTTTAGTCGCATAGCACACTCCCAAGGCGTCTATGTAATCCGAGTATGTAAATTTTTTCATACGACGGAGTTCCCTCTCGTTATCTAAATATTCCTTTCTTGCTTCTGTAAAGGAACTACCTAATTTGGTACATTTTTCCCTAGCTTCCTCAGTTACACCACACAGAGCAATTTTTTCCATTTCTAAATAAAGTGACACAATATACTCGCCCAACATCCTTTGATGTTGAATGAAGTCTACAAAATTCATATTGACGAAATATATGTGCACTCAAAAAATAAACGAATAAACTAATCACTTTTTTCTACACGTCTATTGCGTTAGTATATGGAGAGATAGATCGACAGAATCTTTCACTGCTACCTATCATGTCTCCTTTTACACAACTAAAAGATCTAACACTATCTTTGCTTCAACAGTGCACCTTTTACGTGGCTACAACAAATAAGCCTAACACACTTCACTGCTACGAAAATGCGCGCCTATCACAAACTATTTTTACAACATGTACAGTTTCTACAAAACTAAACAGTACCATTATATTTTGGCTATACAGAATCGTGGGCCTTTACATAAAATTGTAAGCTGCAGGAGCTATTACCCATAATGAACTACAAATGTCAATTTTAGAACAAATCCGCGGAAAATCTTGTAAAAATCATCAAAACTCCGAGTATCAAAACGAACAGTTATATGGGCGCTATACCAAAACATGAACCTTTATATACTATTTTCCGCCACCGGAGCTAGAACCCATAACGAACTCAGAATCCCAATTTTAAGACTAACTCGTTAAAAATGTGGCAAAAAGGTAGGTATTAGGTAGGTATATAGGTAGGTAAAGGTATTGGTAGGTGCCGTTATATAGAGCTATATAAAAACACGGACTTAATCGCGCCACAGGAGGTAGAACCTTTTGTGACCTAAAAATTATTTTTTGATAAATTCGTGGAAAATTTGGCAAATATCGAATATCGGGAGGAACCGTTATTTGGGGGTAATACCACCGCTGACATATACATAATATGATCCGCTACAGGAGCTAGAAACCGCTACAAACTACAAATACCAATTTTGGACAAATCCGTGGATAAATGTGATACAACTTAAAATACCGCATATTGTGAAGAACCGTTATGTGAGGCCATAGAACCCATTACGAACAAAAAACACCAAATTTTTAGACAAATCCGTGGTAAGATGTGGCAAAAATCATCAAATTATCGAATACAGGAGGTACCGTTATATTAGTGCTATACAAAAACGTGGACCTTTACATACAATATTTTGCTGCCGGAGATAGAATACATAATGATTATCATGAATTTTTTGACAAAGCTGTGAAAAATATGGCAAAAATCATCAAAATACCGAAAAACAGGAGGAGGTACCGTTTTACGAAGACGTGAACCTGCACCGACAATTTCCTGTCTTAGACTGTAGTATCCATTACGAACCTCAAGTACCAAATCTGAAACACTTCCAGTTATATGGGGCTAGAAGAAGACGTGGACCTGCACAGACAATTTCCTGTCTTAGACTGTAGTATCCATTACGAACCTCAAGTACCAAATCTGAAACACTTCCAGTTATATGGGGCTAGAAGAAGACGTGGACCTGCACAGACAATTTCCTGTCTTAGACTGTAGTATCCATTACGAACCTCAAGTACCAAATCTGAAACACTTCCAGTAAATAATGTGGCTAAAATCATCAAAATATTGAATATCAGGAGGTACCGTTATATGGGGGCTATACGAAGACGTCGAACTGCACAGACAATTTTCTGTCTTAGGCTGTAGTATTTATTACGAACTTCAAATACCAAATTTTAAACAATTCCGGTGAATAGAGCCGCTAAAATCATCAAATACCGAATATCGGGAGTTACCGTTATATGGGGGCTATACGAAGACGTGGACCTGCATAAACAATTTTCTGTCTTAGGCTGTAGTATTCATTAGGAACTTCAAATACCAATTTTGAAACAATTCCAGAGAATAAAGTAGCTAAAATCATCGAAACACCGAACATCGGGAGGTCGCGATATATGGGGGCCTTTAAAAGACGTGGACCTGCATAGGTAACATTTGTCATAAGCCATTATAATATTCAAACGCGAAACTTAAATAAATCGGTAATAACGTACATAAAATCATCCATATACCTAATATTGGGAGGTATTGTTATATGGGGGTTATACGAAGACGTGGACCTGCATAAACAATTTTCTGTCTTAGGCTGTAGTATTCATTAGGAACTTCAAATACCAATTTTGAAACAATTCCAGAGAATAAAGTAGCTAAAATCATCGAAACACCGAACATCGGGAGGTAGCGATATATGGGGGCTATACGAAGACGTGGACCTGCATAAACAATTTTCTGTCTTAGGCTGTAGTATTCATTAGGAACTTCAAATACCAATTTTGAAACAATTCCAGAGAATAAAGTAGCTAAAATCATCGAAACACCGAATATCGGGAGTTACCGTTATATGGGGGCTATACGAAGACGTGGACCTGCATAAACAATTTTCTGTCCTAGACTGTAGTATCCATTACGAACTTCAAATACTAAATCATCAAAATACCGAATATCGGGAGGTACCGTTATATGGTGGCTAGAAGACGTGGACAAGCATAGGTAACATTTGTCATAAGCTATTACAATATTCAAACGCGAAACTTAAATAAATCGGTAATAACGTACATAAAATCATCCATATACCTAATATTGGGAGGTATTGTTATATGGGGGTTATACGAAGACGTGGACCTGCACCGACAATTTTTTGTCTTAGGCAGTACTATTCATTATGAAATTTAAGTGCCCCGTTATATGGGGCTATACGAAGACGTGGACCTGCAAAGACAATTCTCTGTCTTAGACTGTGGTATTCAATACGAACTTCAAATACCAAATTTGAAACAATTCCGGTGAATAATATCGCTAAAATCGTCAAAATACCAAATATCGGGAGATGCCATTATATGGGGGCCACACGAAGACGTGGACCTGCACAGACAATTTTCTGTCCTAGACTGTAGTATCCATGACGAACTTCAAATACCAAATTTGAAACAATTCCGGTGAAAAATGTCGCTAAAATCATCAAAATATCGAATATCGGGAGGTACCGTTATATGGGGGCTCTACGAAGACGTGGACTTGCACAGAAAATTTCCTGTCTTAGGCTGCACTATCTATTACGAACTGTAAATACTAAGTTTGAAACAATTCCGGTGAATAATGTCGCTAAAATCATCAAAATGCCGAATATCGAGAGGTACCGTTATATGGGGCTACAAGACGACGTGGACCTGCACAGACAATTCTGTGTCTTAGACTGTGGTATCCACTTCGAACTTAAAATACCAAATTTAAAACAATTCCGGTGTATAATATCGCCTAAATCATCAAAATAGCGAATATTGGGATTAACCGTTATATTGGGGCTATACGAAGACGTGGACCTGGATAGACAGTTTCTTGTCTTAGGCTGAACTATCCATTACGAACTTCAATTACCAAATTTTAAACAATTTCGGTGAAAAATATTGCTAAAATCATCAAAATATCCAATATCGGGAGGTACGTTATATGGGGGCTATACGAAGACGTCGAACTGCATAGACAATTTTCTGTCTAAGGCTGCAGTATTTATTATGAATTTAAAACACCAAATTTGAAACTATTCCGGTGAATAGTGTCGCTAAAATAATCAAAACACCGAATATCGGGAGGTACCGTTATATGGGGGCTATAAGAAGACGTGGACCTGCATAGATAACATTTGTCATAAGCCATTACAATATTCAAACGCCATACTTAAAAGATCGGTAATAATGTAGATAAAATCATCTAAATACCTAATATTGGGAGGTACCATTATATGGGGGCTATACGAAGACGTGGACCTGCACCGACAATTTCCTGTGTTATACTGCACTATCCATTACGAACTTCAAATACCAATTTTGAAACAATTGCGGTGAAAAATGTCGCTAAATCGTCAAAATACCGAATATCGGGAGTTACCGTTATGTCTTAGGCAGTACTATTCATTATGAACTCTAAATACCCCATTATATGGGGGCTATAAGAAGACGTGGACCTGCACATACAATTTCCTGTGTAATACTGCACAATCCATTACGAACTTCAAATACCAATTTTGAAACAATTGCGGTGAAAAATGTCGCTAAATCGTCAAAATACCGAATATCGGGAGTTACCGTTATGTGGGGGCTATACGAAGACGTGGACCTGCATTAACAATTTTCTGTCTTAGGCTGTACTATCCATTACGAGCTTAAAATACCAACTTTGAAACAATTCCGGTGAATAATGTCGCTAAAATCATCAATACACCGAATATCGGAGGTACCGTTATATGGGGGCTATAAAAAACGTGGACCTGCATAGGTAACATTTGTCATAAGCCATTACAATATTCAAACACGAAACTTAAAAAAATCGGTAATAATGTAGATAAGATCATTAAAAGTACCTAATATTGGGAGGTACCGTTATATGGGGGCTGTACGAAGACGTGGACCAGCATAGCAGTGTTTTGTCTTAGGATGTACTATCCATTACGAACTTCAAATACCAAATTTGAAACCATTCCGGTGAATAATGTCGCTAAAATCGTCAAAATACCAAATATCGGGAGGTACCGTTATACGGGGACTACACGAAGACGTGGACCTGCACAGACAATTTGCTGTGCTAGACTGTAACATCCATTAAAAACTTCAAATACAAAATTTGAAAAAAAAAATCCGATGAAAAATGTCGCTAAAATAACCAAAATATCGAATATCGGGAGGTACCGTTATATGGGGGCTATACGAAGACGTGACCAGCATAAACAATTTTCTGTCCTAGACTGTAGTATCCATTACGAACTTCAAATACCAAATTAGAAACAATTCCGGTTAATAGAGTCGCTAAAATCATGAAAATACCGTATTCGTGAGGTACTGTTATATGACCTGCACAGACAATTTTCTGTCCCAGACTGTAGTATCCATTACGAACTTCAAATACCAAATTTGAAACAATTCCGGTGAAAAATGTCGCTAAAATAAGCAAAATATCGAATATCGGGAGGTACCGTTATATGGGGGCTCTACGAAGACGTGAACCTGCACAGACAATTTCCTGTCTCAGGCTGCACTATCTACTACGAACTATAAATACCAACGTTAAAACCATTCCGGTGAATACATTGGCTAAGCTCATGAAAATACCGAATATCGGGAGGTACAGTTATGTGGGTGCTATACGAAGACGTGGACCTACATAGACAATTTTCTGTCTTAGGCTGTAATATTCATTACGAACTTCAAATACCAATTTTGAAACAATTCCGGTGAATAATGTCGCTAAAATCATCAAAATACCGAATATAGGGAGGTACCGTTATATTGGGACTATACAAAGACGTGGACCTGCAAAGGTAACATTTGTCATAAGCCATTACAATATTCAAACGCGAAACTTAAAAAAATCGGTATTATTCATCAAAATACCTAATATTGGGAGGTACCGTTACATGGGGGCTGTACGAAGACGTGGACCAGCATAGCAGTGTTTTGTCCTAGGATGTACTATCCATTACGAACTTCAAATACCAAATTTGAAACAATTCCGGTGAATACATTCGCTAAAATCATCAAAATACCGAATATCGGAAGGTACCGTTCTATGGGGGCTATAAAAAACGTGGACCTGCATAGCTAACATTTGTCATAAGCCATTACGATATTCAAACGCGAAACTTAAAAAAATCGGTAATAATGTAGATAAAATCATCAAAAGCACCTAATATTGTGAGGTACCGTTATATGGGGGCTATACGAAGACGTGGACCTGCACCGACAATTTTCCGCCGTAGGCAGTATTATTCATTAGGAACTTTAAATACCCCGTTATATGGGGACAGACAATTTCCTGTCTTAGGCTGTACTATCTATTACGAACTTTAAATGCCAAATTTGAAACAATTCCGGTGAAAAAAGTCGCTAAAATCGTAAAATACCGAATATCGGGAGGTACCGTTATATGGGGGCTATACGAAAACGGTGACCTACAAAGACAATTTTCTGTGTTAGGCTGTACTATCCATTACGAACTTCAAATACCAAATTTGAAACAATTCCTGTGAATTATGTTGCAAAAATCATCAAAATATATAATATTTGGAGTTACCGTTATATGGGGGCTATACGAAGACGTGGACCAGCATAGACAATTTTCTATCCTAGACTGTAGTATCCATTACGAACTTCAAATACCAAATTAGAAACAATTTCGGTTAATAGAGTCGCTAAAATCATGAAAATATCGAATTCGTGAGGTACCGTTAGATGACCTGCACAGACAATTTTCTGTCCCAGACTGTAGTATCCATTACGAACTTCAAATACCAAATTTGAAACAATTCCGGCGAAAAATGTCGCTAAAATAAGCAAAATATCGAATATCGGGAGGTACCGTTATATGGGGGCTCTACGAAGACATGAACCTGCACACACAATTTCCTGTCTGAGGCTGCACTATCTACTACGAACTATAAATTCCAAATTTGAAACAATGCCGGTGAATACATTGGCTAAACTCATGAAAATACCGAATATCGGAAGGTACAGTTATGTGGGGGCTATACGAAGACGTGGACCTATATAGATAATTTTCTGTCTTAGGCTGTACAATCCATTACAAACTTAAAATTCCAAATTTGTAACAATTCCGGTGAATAATGTCGCTGAAATCGTCAAAATACCGAATATCGGGAGGTACCGTTATATGGGGGCGATTACCGTTATATGGGGGCTATACGAAGACGTGGACATGCATAAACAATTTTCTGTCTTAGGCTGTACTATCCATTACGATCTTAAAATACCAAATTTGAAACAATTCCGGTGAATAATGTCGCTAAAATCATCAATACACCGAATATCGGGAGGTACCGTTATATGGGGGCTATAAAAAACGTTGACCTGCATAGGTAACATTTGTCATAAGCCATTACAATATTCAAAGGCGAAACTTAAAAAAATCGGTAATAATGTAGATAAAATCATCAAAATACCTAATATTGGGAACTTCAAATACCAATTTTGAGACAATTCCAGTGTATAAAGTAGCTAAAATCATCGAAAAACCGAATATCGGGAGGTAGCGTTATATGGGGGCTATACGAAAACGTGTACCTGCATAAACAATTTTCTGTCTTAGGCTGCACTGTCTATTACGAACTTTAAAACCCCCGTTATATGGGGGCTATACGAAGACGTGCACCTGCACAGACAGTTCCCTGTCTTATACTGTGGTATACATTACGAACTTCAAATACCAAATTTGAAACAATTCCGGTGAATAATGTCGCTAAAATCGCCAAAATACCGAATATCGAGAGGTTCCGTTATATGGGGCTACACGAAGATGTGGACCTGCACAGACAATTCTCTGTCTTAGACTGTGGTATCCACTGCGAATTAAAAATACCAAATTTAAAACAATTCCGGTGAAAAATATTGCTAAAATCATTAAAATATCGAATATCGGGAGGTACGTTATATGGGGGCTATACGTAATAATGTAGATAAAATCATCTAAATACCTAATTTTGAGGAGGTACCGTTATATGGGGGCTATACAAAGACGTGGACCTGCACAGATAATTTTCCGTCTTAGGCAGTACTATTCATTACGAACTTTAAATACCCCGTTATATGGGGGCTATAAGAAGACGTGGACCTGCAAAGGTAACATTTGCCGAATATCGAGAGGTTCCGTTATATGGGGCTACACGAAGACGTGGACCTGCACAGACAATTCTCTGTCTTAGACTGTGGTATCCACTGCGAATTAAAAATACCAAATTTAAAACAATTCCGGTGAAAAATATTGCTAAAATCATTAAAATATCGAATATCGGGAGGTACGTTATATGGGGGCTATACGTAATAATGTAGATAAAATCATCTAAATACCTAATTTTGAGGAGGTACCGTTATATGGGGACTATACAAAGACGTGGACCCGCACAGATAATTTTCTGTCTTAGGCAGTACTATTCATTATGAACTTTAAATACCCTTTTATATGGGGCTATAAGAAGTCGTGGACCTGCACAGACAATTCCCTGTCTTAGACTGTGGTATACATTACGAACTTCAAATACCAAATTTGAAAAAATCCGTCGAATAATGTCGCTAAAATCGTCAAAATACCGAATATCGAGAGGTACCGTTATACATGGGGGCTACACGAAGACGTGCACAGACAATTTCCTGTCTTCGGAAGCACTATCTATTACGAACTTCAAATACCAAATTTGAAACAATTCCGTTGAATACATTCGCTAAAATCATCAAAATACCGAATATGGAGAGGTACCGTTCTATGGGGGCTATAAAAAACGTGGAACTGCATAGCTAACATTTGTCATAAGCCATTACAATATTCAAATGCGAAACTTAAAATAATCGGTAATAATGTAGATAAAATCATCAAAAGCACCTAATATTGTGAGGTACCGTTATATGGGGGCTATACGAAGACGTGGACCTGCACCGACAATTTTCCGTCTTAGGCAGTACTATTCATTACGAACTTTAAATACCCCGTTATATCGGGGCTATACGAAGACGTGGACCTCCACAGACAATTTCCTGTCTTAGGCTGCACTATCCATTACGAACTTAAAATACCAAATTTGAAACAATTCCAGTGAAAAATGTCTCTAAATCATGAAAATACCGAATATCGGGAGTTACCGTTATGTGGGGGCTATACGAAGACGTGGACCTGCATAAACAATTTTCTGTCTTAGGCTGTACTATCCATTACGATCTTAAAATACCAAATTTGAAACAATTCCGGTGAATAATGTCGCTAAAATCATCAATACACTGAATATCGGGAGGTACCGTTATATGGGGGCTATAAAAAACGTGGACCTGCATAGGTAACATTTGTCATAAGCCATTACAATATTCAAACGCGAAACTTAAAAAAATCGGTAATAATGTAGATAAAATCATCAAAATACCTAATATTGGGAACTTCAAATACCAATTTTGAGACAATTCCAGTGTATAAAGTAGCTAAAATCATCGAAAAACCGAATATCGGGAGGTAGCGTTATATGGGGGCTATACGAAAACGTGTACCTGCATAAACATTTTTCTGTCTTAGGCTGCACGGTCTATTACGAACTTTAAAACCCCCGTTATATGGGGGCTATACGAAGATATGAACCTGCACAGACAATTCCCTGTCTTAGTCTGTGGTAACATTACGAACTTCAAATACCAAATTTGAAATAATTCCAGTGAATAATGTCGCTAAAATCGTCAAAATGCCGAATATCGAGAGGTTCCGTTATATGGGGCTACACGTTATATGGGGACCTGCACAGACAATTCTCTGTCTTAGACTGTGGTATCCACTGCGAATTAAAAATACCAAATTTAAAACAATTCCGGTGAAAAATATTGCTAAAATCATTAAAATATCGAATATCGGGAGGTACGTTATATGGGGGCTATACGTAATAATGTAGATAAAATCATCTAAATACCTAATTTTGAGGAGGTACCGTTATATGGGGGCTATACAAAGACGTGGACCTGCACAGATAATTTTCCGTCTTAGGCAGTACTATTCATTACGAACTTTAAATACCCCGTTATATGGGGGCTATAAGAAGACGTGGACCTGCAAAGGTAACATTTGTCATAAGCCATTACAATATTCAAACGCGAAACTTAAAAAAATCGGTAATAATGTAGATAAAATCATCAAAATACCTAATATTGAGAACTTCAAATACCAATTTTGAGACAATTCCAGTGTATAAAGTAGCTAAAATCATCGAAAAACCGAATATTGGGAGGTAGCGTTATATGGCGGCTATAAGAAGACGTGGACCTGCAAAGGTAACATTTGTCATAAGCCATTACAATATTCAAACGCGAAACTTAAAAAAATCGGTAATAATGTAGATAAAATCATCAAAATACCTAATATTGGGAGGTACCGTTATATGGGGGCTATACGAAGACGTGGACCTGCATAAACAATTTTCTGTCTTAGGCTGTACTGTCCATTACGAACTTTAAAAACCCCGTTATATGGGGGCTATACGAAGACGTGCACCTGCACAGACAGTTCCCTGTCTTAGACTGTGGTATACATTACGAACTTCAAATACCAAATTTGAAACAATTCCGGTGAATAATGTCGCTAAAATCGCCAAAATACCGAATATCGGAAGGAGCCGTTATATAGGGGCTACACGAAGACGTGGACCTGCACAGACAATTTTCTGTCCTAGACTGTAGCATCAAATACAATCCGAAACAATTCCGGTGAATAATGTCGCTAAAATCATGAAAATACCGAATATCGGGAGGTACCGTTATTTAGGGGCTCTACGAAGAAATTTTCCTGTCTATTACGTACTTCAAATAACAAATTTGAAACAATTCGGGCGAATACATTCGCCAAAATCATGAAAATACCGAATATCGTTGTATGGGGCCATACGAAGACGTGGATCTACATTGACAAATTTCTGTCGTAGACTGTAGTATCCATTACTTACCTCAAGTACCAAATTTGAAGCAATTCCAGTAAATAATGTCGCCAAAATCGTCAAAATACCGAATATCGGGAGTTACCGTTATATGGGGGCTATACGAAGACGTGGACCTGCACAGATAATTCTCTGTCTTAGACTGTGGTATCCATTACAAATTTCAAATACCAAATTTGAAACATTTCTGGTGAACAATGTCGATAAAATCATCAAAATATCGAATATCGGGAGCTACCGTTATATGGGGGCTGTACGAAGATGTAGACCTGCATATACAGTTTTTTGTCTAAGGCTGTACTATCCATTACGAACTTCAAATACTAAATTTGAAACAATTCCGGTGAATAATGTCGCTAAAATCGTCAGAATACCGAAAATCTGGAGGCACAGTTATATGGTGGCTAGAAGACGTGGACCAGCATAGGTAACATTTGTCATAAGCCATTACAATATTCAAACGCGAAACTTAAAAAAATCGGTAATAATGTAGATAAAATCATCAAAATACCTAATATTGGGAGGTACCGTTATATGAGGACTATACGAAGACGTGGACCTGCATAAACAATTTTCTGTCTTAGACTGTACTGTCCATTACGAACTTTAAAAACCCCGTTATATGGGGGCTATAAAAAACGTGGACCTGCATAGGCAACATTTGTCATAAGCCATTACAATATTCAAACGCGAAACTTAAAAAAATCAGTAATAATGTAGATAAAATCATCCAAAATACCTTATATTGGGAGGTATTGTAATATGGGGGCTATACGAAGACGTGGACCCGCACCGACAGTTTTCTGTCTTAGGCTGTACTATCCATTACGAACTTTAAATACCCCGTTATATGGGGGCTGTACGAAGACGTGGACCTGCACAGACAGTTCTCTGTCTTAGACTGTGGTATTCATTACGAACTTCAAGTACCAAATTTGAAACAATTCCGGTGAATAATATCGCTAAAATCGTCAAAATACCGGATATCGGGAGATACCATTATGTGGGGGCCACACGAAGACGTGGACCTGCACAGACAATTTTCTGTCTTAGACTGTACTATCCATTACGAACTTCAAATACCAAATTTGAAACAATTCCGGTGAAAAATGTCGCTAAAATCATCAAAATATCGAATATCGGGAGGTACCGTTATATGGGGGCTCTACGAAGACGTGGACCTGCACAGAAAATTTCGTATCTTAAGCTGCACTATCTATTACGAACTGTAAATACCAAGTTTGAAACAATTCCAGTGAATACATTCGCTAAAATGATTAGAATACCGAATATCGCTAGGTACTGTTGTATGGGGGCTATACGAAGATGTGGACCTACATAGACAATTTTCTTGTCTTAGGCTGAACTATCCATTACGAACTTCAAATACCAAATTTGAAACAATTTCGGTGAAAAATATTGCTTTAATCATCAAAATACCGAATATCGGGAGATACCGTTATATGGGGGATATACGAAGACGTCGAACTGCATAGACAATTTTCTGTCTTAGGCTGTAGTATTCATTATGAATTTAAAATACCAAATTTGAAACTATTCCGGTGAATAATGTCGCTAAAATAATCAAAACACCGAATATCGGGAGTTTCCGTTATGTGGGGGCTATACGAAGACGTGGACCTGCATAAACAATTTTCTGTCTTAGGCTGTACTATCCATTACGAACTTAAAATGCAAAATTTGAAACAATTCCGGTGAATAATGTCGCTAAAATCATCAATACACCGAATATCGGGAGGTACCGTTATATGGGGACTATAAAAAACGTGGACCTGCATAAGTTACATTTATCATAAGCCATTACAACATTCAAACGCGAAACTTAAAAAAATCGGTAATAATGTAGATAAAATCAACAAAAGTACCTAATATTGGGAGGTACCGTTATATGGGGGCTGTACGAAGACGTGGACCAGCATAGCTGTTTTTTGTATTAGGATGTACTATCCATTACGAACTTCAAATACCAAATTTGAAACAATTCCGGTGAATAATGTCGCTAAAATCGTCAAAATACCAAAAATCGGGAGGTACCGTAATATGGGGGCTACATGAAGACGTGGACCTGCACAGACAACTTCCAGTGCTAGACTGTAACATGCATTAAAAACTTCAAATACAAAATTTGAAAAAATTCAGGTGAAAAATGTCGCTAAAATAATCAAAATATCGAATATCGGGAGGTACTGTTATATGGGGGCTATGCGAAGACGTGGACCAGCATAGACAATTTTCTGTCCTAGAATGTAGTATCCATTACGAACTTCAAATACCAAATTAGAAACAATTCCGGTTAATAGAGTCGCTAAAATCATGAAAATATCGAATTCGTGAGGTACCGTTATATGACCTGCACAGACAATTTTCTGTCCCAGACTGTAGTATCCATTACGAACTTCAAATACAAAATTTGAAACAATTCCGGAGAAAAATGTCGCTAAAATAAGCAAAATATCGAATATTGTTTTTTGTCTTAGGATGTACTATCCATTACGAACTTCAAATACCAAATTTGAAACAATTCCGGTGAATAATGTCGCTAAAATCGTCAAAATACCAAAAATCGGGAGGTACCGTAATATGGGGGCTACATGAAGACGTGGACCTGCACAGATAATTTCCAGTGCTAGACTGTAACATGCATTAAAAACTTCAAATACAAAATTTGAAAAAATTCAGGTGAAAAATGTCGCTAAAATAATCAAAATATCGAATATCGGGAGGTACTGTTATATGGGGGCTATGCGAAGACGTGGACCAGCATAGACAATTTTCTGTCCTAGAATGTAGTATCCATTACGAACTTCAAATACCAAATTAGAAACAATTCCGGTTAATAGAGTCGCTAAAATCATGAAAATACCGAATTCGTGAGGTACCGTTATATGACCTGCACAGACAATTTTCTGTCCCAGACTGTAGTATCCATTACGAACTTCAAATACAAAATTTGAAACAATTCCGGAGAAAAATGTCGCTAAAATAAGCAAAATATCGAATATTGTTTTTTGTCTTAGGATGTACTATCCATTACGAACTTCAAATACCAAATTTGAAACAATTCCGGTGAAAAATGTCGCTAAAATAAGCAAAATATCGAATATCGGGAGGTACCATTATATGGGGGCTCAACGAAGACATGAACCTGCACAGACAATTTCCTGTCTTAGGCTGCACTATCTACTACGAACTATAAATACCAAATTTGAAACAATTCCGGTGAATACATTGGCTAAACACATGAAAATACCGAATATCGGGAGGTACAGTTATGTGGGGGCTATACGAAGACGTGGACCTACATAGACTATTTTCTGTCTTAGGCTGTAGTATTCATTACGAACTTCAAATGCCAATTTTGAAACAATTCCAGTGAATAAAGTAGCTAAAATCATCGAAACATCGAATATCGGGAGGTAGCGTTATATGGGGGCTATAAGAAGACGTGGACCTGCATAGGTAACATTTGTCATAAGCCATTACAATATTCAAACGCGAAACTTAAAAAAATCGGTAATAATGTAGATAAAATCATCAAAATACCTAATATTGGGAGGTACCGTTATATGGGGGCTATACGAAGACGTGGACCAGCATAAACAATTTTCTGTCTTAGGCTGTACTGTCCATTACGAACTTTAAAAACCCCGTTATGTGGGGGCTATACGACGACGTGAACCTGCACAGACAATTTTCTGTCCTAGACAGTAGCATCCATTACGAACTTCAAATACAAAATTTGAAACAATTCCGGTGAAAAATGTCGCTAAAATCATCAAAATATCGAATATCGGTTGGTACCGTTAAATGGGGGCTATACGAAGACGTGGAACTGCACAGACAATTTTCTGTCTTAGACTGTGGAATACATTACGAACTTCAAATACCAAATCCGAAACAATGAAGGTGAATAATGACGCTAAAATCATGAAAATACCGAATATCGGGAGGTACCGTTATTTGGGGGCTCTACGAAGACGTGTACTTGCACAGAAAATTTTCTGTCTATTACGAACTTCAAATAACAAATTTGAAACAATTAGGGTGAATACATTCGCTAAAATCATGAAAATACCGAATATCGGGTGGCACCGTTGTATGGGGGCTATAGGAAGACGTGGATTTACATAGACAATTTTCTGTCCTAGACTGTAGTACCCATTACTTACCTCAAGTACCAAATTTGAAACCATTCCGGTGAATAATGTCGCTAAAATGGTCAAAATACCGAAAATCGGGAGGCATCGTTATATGGTGGCTAGAAGACGTGGACCAGCATAGGTAACATTTGTCATAAGCCATTACAATATTCAAACGCGAAACTTAAAAAAATCGGTAATAATG
This sequence comes from Musca domestica, assembly GCF_030504385.1. Lineage (NCBI taxonomy): Eukaryota > Metazoa > Arthropoda > Insecta > Diptera > Muscidae > Musca > Musca domestica. Next base: position 2,094,564 of record NW_026712428.1, read on the forward strand.
TAGATAAAATCATCAAAATACCTAATATTAGGAGGTATTGTTATATGGGGCTATACGAAGACGTGGACCTGCACCGACAATTTTCTGTCTTAGGCTGTACTATCCATTACGAACTTTAAATACCCCGTTATATGGGGGCTATACGAAGACGTGGACCTGCACAGACAATTTTCTGTCTTAGACTGTGGTATTCATTACGAACTCCAAATACCAAATTTGAACCAATTCCGATGAATAATATCGCTAAAATCGTCAAAATACCGAATATCGGGAGATACCATTATATGGGGCCACACGAAGACGTGGACCTGCACAGACAATTTTCTGTCCTAGACTGTAGTATCCATTACGAACTTCAAATACCAAATTTGAAACAATTGCAGTGAAAAATGTCGCTTAAATCATCAAAATATCGAATATCGGGAGGTACCGTTATATGGGGGCTCTACGAAGACGTGGACCTGCACAGAAATTTTCCTGTCTTAGACTGCACTATCTATTACGAACTATAAATACCAAGTTTGAAACAATTCCGGTGAATACATTCGCTAAAATCATGAAAATAATGAATATCGCGAGGTACCGTTATATGGGCCCTATACGAAGACGTCGAAATGCATAGACAATTTTCTGTCTTAGGCTGTAGTATTCATTATGAATTTAAAATACCAAATTTGAAACTATTCCGGTGAATAATGTCGCTAAAATAATCAGAACACCGAATATCGGGAGGTACCGTTATATGGGGGCTATAAGAAGACGTGGACATGCATAGGTAACATTTGTCATAAGCCATTACAATATTCAAATGCGATACTTAAAAAAATCGATAATAATGTAGATAAAATCATCTAAATACCTAATATTGGTAGGTACCGTTATATGGGGGCTATACGAAGACGTGGACCTGCACCGACAATTTTCTGTCTTAGGCAGTACTATTCATTATGAACTTTAAATATCCCGTTATATGGGGCTATAAGAAGTCGTGGACCTGCACAGACAATTCCCTGTCTTAGACTGTGGTATACATTACGAACTTCAAATACCAAATTTGAAAAAATCCGGTGAATACATTCGCTAAAATCATCAAAATACCGAATATCGAGAGGTACCGTTCTATGCGGCCATAAAAAACGTGGACCTGCATAGGTAACATTTGTCATAAGCCATTACAATATTCAAACGCGAAACTTAAAAAAATCGGTAATAATGTCGATAAAATTATCAAAAGCACCTAATATTGGGAGGTACCGTTGTATGGGGGCTATACGAAGACGTGGACCTGCACCGACAATTTTCTGTCTGAGGCAGTACTATTCATTACGAACTTTAAATACCCCGTTATATGGGGGCTATAAGAAGACGTGGACCTTCACATACAATTCCCTGTGTTAAACTGCACTATCCATTACGAACTTCAAATACCAAATTTGAAAAAATTCCGGTGAAAAATGTCGCTAAATCATCAAAATACCGAATATCGGGAGTTACCGTTATGTGGGGGCTATACGAAGACGTGGACCTGCATAAACAATTTCCTGTCTTAGGCTGTATTATCCATTACGAACTTCAAATACCAAATTTGAAAAAAATCCGGTGAAAAATGTCGCTAAAATCATGAAATACCGAATATCGTGAGGTACCGTTATATGGGGTATCGTGGACCTGCAAAAACAATTTTCTGTCTTAGGCTGTACTATCCATTACGAGCTTAAAATACCAAATTTGAAACAATTCCGGTGAATAATGTCGCTAAAATCATCAAAACACCGAATATCGGGAGGTACCGTTATATGGGGGCTATAAAAAACGTGGACCTGCATAGGTAACATTTGTCATAAGCCATTACAATATTGAAACGCGAAACTTAAAAAAATCGGTAATAATGTAGATAAAATCATCAAAAGTACCTAATATTGGGAGGTACCGTTATATGGGGGCTGTGCGAAGACGTGGACCTGCATAGCAGTTTTTTGTCTTAGGATGTATTATCCATTACGAACTTCAAATACCAAATTTGAAACAATTCCGGTGAATATTGCCGCTAAAATCGTCAAAATATCAAATATCGGGAGGTACCGTTATATGGCTACACGAAGACGTGGACCTGCACAGATAATTTGCTGTGCTAGACTGTAACATCCCTTGAAAACTTCAAATACAAAATTTGAAAAAATTCCGGTGAAAAATGTCGCTAAAATTATGAAAATACCGAATATCGTGAGATACCGTTATATGACCTGCACAGACAATTTTCTGTCTGTACTGTACTATAGTAGTACTGTAGACTGTACTATCCATTACGAACTTTAAATACCAAATTTGAAACAATTCCGGTGAAAAATGTCCCTAAAATCAGCAAAATATCGAATATCGGGAGGTACCGTTATATGGGGGCTCTACGAAGACGTGAACCTGCACAGACAATTTCCTGTCTTAGGCTGCACTATCTACTACGAACTATAAATACCAAATGTGAAAAAATTCCGGTGAATACAATGGCTAAACTCATGAAAATACCGAATATCGGGAGGTACAGTTATGTGGGGGCTATACGAAGACGTGGACCTACATAGATAATTTTCTGTCTTATGCTGTACTATCCATTACAAGCTTAAAATTTCAAATTTGTAACAATTCCGGTGAATAATGTCGCTGAAATCATCAAAATACCGAAATTAGTGAGGTACCGTTATATGGGGGCGATAAGAATACGTGGAGCTGCACAGACAATTCTCTGTCTTAGACTGTGATATCCACTTCGATCTTCAAATACCAAATGTGAAACAATTCAGGTGAATAATGTCGCTAAAATCGTCAAAATACCGAATATCGGGAGGTACCGTTATATAGGGGCTACACGAAGACGTAGACCTGCACAGACAAAATGCTGTACTAGACTGACGCATTCATTACGAACTTAAAATACCAAATTTACGAATATACGAAGACGTGGACCTGCATAGACAGTTTCTTGTCTTGGGCTGAACTATCCATTACGAACTTAAAATACCAAATTTGAAACAATTCCGGTGAAAAATATTGCTAGAATCATGAAAATACCGAATATCGGAAGGTACCGTTATATGGGGCTATACGAAGACGTCGAACTGCATAGACAATTTTCTGTCTTAGGCTGTAGTATTCATTATGAATTTAAAATACCAAATTTGAAACTATTCCGGTGAATAATGTCGCTAAAATCATCAAAACACCGAATATCGGGAGGTACCGTTATAAGGGGGCTATAAGAAGACGTGGACCTGCGTAGGTAACATTTGTCATAAGCCATTACAATATTCAAACGCGAAACTTAAAAAATCGGTAATAATAAAGATAAAATCTTTAAAATACCTAATATTGGTAGGTACCGTTATATGGGGGGCTATACGAAGACCTGGTCTTGCAGAGACAGTTTCTTGTCTTAGGCTGAACTATCCATTACGAACTTAAAATGCCAAATTTGAAACAATTCCGGTGAAAAATATTGCTAAAATCATCAAAATACCGAATATCGGGAGGTACCGTTATACATGGGGGCAATACGAAGACGTGGACCTGCATAAACAATTTTTTGTCTTAGGCTGTACTATCCATTGCGAGCTTAAAATACCAAATTTGAAACAATTCCGGTGAATAATGTCGCTAAAATCATCAAAACACCGAATATCGGGAGGTACCGTTATATGGGAGCTATAAAAAACGTGGACCTGCATAGGTAACATTTGTCATAAGCCATTACAATATTCAAACGCGAAACTTAAAAAAATCGGTAATAATGTTTATAAAATCATCAAAAGTACCTAGTATTGGGAGGTACCGTTATATGGGGGCTACACGAAGACGTGGACCTGTACAGACAATTTCTTGTGCTAGACTGTACCATCCATTAAAAACTTCAAATACAATATTTGAAAAAATTCCGGTGAAAAATGTCGCTAAAATCATGAAAATACCGAATATCGAGAGGTACCGTTATATGACCTGCACAGACAATTTTCTGTCCCAGACTGTAGTATCCATTACGAACTTCAAATACCAAATTTAAAACAATTCCGGTGAAAAATGTCGCTAAAATCAGCAAAATATCGAATATAGGGAGGTACCGTTATATGGGGGCTCTATGAAGACGTGAACCTGCACAGACAATTTCCTGTCTTAGGCTGCACCATCTACTACGAGCTATAAATACCAAATGTGAAACAATTCCGGTGAATACAATGGCTAAACTCATGAAAATACCGAATATCGGGAGGTACAGTTATGTGGGGGCTATACGAAGACGAGGACCTGCATAAACAATTTTTTGTCTTAGGCTGTACTATCCATTACGAGCTTAAAATACCAAATTTGAAACAATTCCGGTGAAAAATATTGCTAAAATCATCAAAATACCGAATATCGGGAGGTACCGTTATGTGGGGGCTATACGAAGACGTCGAACTGCATAGACAATTTTCTGTCTTAGGCTGTAGTATTCATTATGAATTTAAAATACCAAATTTAAAACAATTCTGGTGAATAATGTCGCTAAAATCAACAAAACACCGAATATCGGGAGGTACCGTTATATGGGGGCTATAAAAAACGTGGACCTGCATAGGTAACATTTGTCATAAGCCATTACAATATTCAAACGCGAAACTTAAAAAAAAAACAGTAATAATGTAGATAAAATCATCAAAATACCTAATATTGGGAGGAACCGTTATACATAGGGCTACACGAAGACGTGGACCAGCACAGACCATTTCCTGTCCTATACTGTAGCATCCATTACGAACTTCAAATACCAAATTTGAAACAATTCCGGTAAAAAATGACGCTAAAATCGTCAAAATATAGAATATCGGGAGGTACCGTTATATGGAGGCTCTACGAAGACGTGTACCTGCACAAACAATTTCCTGTCTTAGGCTGTACTATCTATTACGAACTTTAAATATCAAATTTGAAACAATTCCGGTGAAAAAAGTCGCTAAAATCGTAAAATACCGAATATCGGGAGGTACCGTTATATGGGGGCTATACGAAAACGTTGACCTACAAAGACAATTTTCTGTGTTAGGCTGTACTATCCATTACGAACTTCAAATAACAAATTTGAAACAATTACGATGAATAATGTCGCAAAAATCATCAAAATATCGAATATCGGGAGTTGCCGTTATAGGGGACCTATACGAAGACGTGGACCTGCATGAACAATTTCCTGTCTTAGGCTGTACTATCCATTACGAACTTCAATTACCAAATTTGAAACAATTCCGGTGAAAAATGTCGCAAAATCATCAAAACACCGTATATCGGGAGGTACCGCTATATGGGGCTATAAAAAACGTGGACCTGCATAGGTAACATTTGTCATAAGCCATTACAATATTCAATCACGAAACTTAAAAAAATCGGTTATAATGTAGATAAAATCATCAAAATACCTAATATTGGGAGGTACCGTTATACATAGGGGTACACGAAGACGTGGACCTGCACAGACGATTTTCTGTCTTAGGCTGTACTATCCATTACGAACTTCAAATACCAACTTTGAAACAATTCCGGTGAATAATGTCGCTAAAATCATCAAAACACCGTATATCGGGAGGTACCGCTATATGGGGGCTATAAAAAACGTGGACCTGCTTAGGAAACATTTGTCATAAGCCATTACAATATTCAAGCACGAAACTTAAAAAAATCGGTAATAATGTAGATAAAATCATCAAAATACCTAATATTGGGAGGTACCGTTATACATAGGGCTAAACGAAGACGTGGACCTGCACAGACAATTTTCTGTGCTAGACTGTAGCATCCATAAAAACTTCAAATACAGAATTTGAAACAATTCCAGTGAAAAATGTCGCTAAAATAATTAAAATATCGGATATCGGGAGGAAGACGAGGACCTGCACAGATTCTCTGTCTTAGACTGTGGTTTCTACTTGGAACTTCAAATACCAAATTTGAAACAATTCCGGTGAATAATGTCGCTAAAATCATCAAAACACCGTATATCGGGAGGTACCGCTATATGGGGGCTATAAAAAACGTGGACCTGCATAGGTAACATTTGTCATAAACCATTACAATATTCAAACACGAAACTTAAAAAAATCGGTAATAATGTAGATAAAATCATCAAAATACCTAATATTGGGAGGTACCGTTATACATAGGGCTACACGAAGTCGTGGACCTACGTAGACAATTTTCTGTCTAAGGCTGTACTATCGTTACAAACTTAAAATACCAAATTTGAAACAAATCCGGTGAATAATGTCGCTGAAATTTTCAAAATACCGAATATCGGGAGGTACCGTTATATGGTGGCGATAAGAAGACGTGGAGCTGCACAGACAATTCTCTGTCTTAGACTGCGGTATCCACTTCGAACTTCAAATACCAAATGTGAAACAGTTCAAGTGAAAAATGTGGGGCTACACGAAGACGTGGACCTGCACCGACAAAATTCTGTCCTAGACTGTAGCATCCATTACGAACTTGATATACCAAATTTGAAACAATTCCGGTGAATAATGTCGCTAAAATCATCAAAACATCGAATATCGGGAGGTACCGTTATATGGGGGCTATAAAAACGTGGACATGCATAGGTAACATTTGTCATAAGCCATTACAATATTCAAACGCGAAACTTAAAAAAAATCAGTAATATTGTAGATAAAATCATCAAAATACCTAGTTTTGGGAGGTACCGTTATACATAGGGCTACACGAAGACGTGGACCTGCACAGACGATTCTCTGTCTTAGGCTGTACTATCCATTACGAACTTCATATAACAAATTTGAAACAATTCCGGTGAAAAAATTCGCTAAAATCATGAAAATACCGAATATCGGGAGGTACCGTTATATGGGGGCTACACGAAGACGTGGACTTGCACAGACGATTCTCTGTCTTAGGCTGTACTATCCATTACGAACTTCATATACCAAATTTGAAACAATTCCGGTGAAAAAATTCGCTAAAATCATCAAAATACCGAATACCGGAGGTACCGTTATATGGGGGCTACACAAAGACGTGGACCTGCAAAGCCAATTTTCTGTTATAGACTGTAGCATCCATTACGAACTTCAAATACAAAATTTGAAACAATTCCGGTGAATAATGTCGCTAAAATCATCAAAATATCGAATATCGGGAGATACGTTATATGGGGGCTACACAAAGACGTGGACCTGCAAAGCCAATTCTCTGTTATAGACTGTACTATCCATTACGAACTTCAATTACCAAATTTGAAACAATTCCGGTGAAAAATATCGCTAAAATCATCAAAATACTGAATATCGGGAGGTACCGTTATATGGGGGCTACACGAAGACGTGGACCTGCACAGACCATTTCCTGTCCTATACTGTAGCATCCATTACGAACTTCAAATACCAAATTTGAAACAATTCCGGTGAAAATGTCGCTAAAATCGTCAACACGCCGAATATCGGGATGTACCGTTATATGGGGGTTATAAAAACGTGGACCTGCATAGGTAACATTTGTCATAAGCCATTACAATATTCAAACGCGAAACTTAAAAAGTCAGTAATATTGTAGATAAAATCATCGAATATCGGGAGGTACCGTTATATGGGGGCTATACGAAGTCGTGGAACTGCCTAAAGAATTTTTGTCTTAGGCTGTACTATTCATTACGAACATAAAATACCAAATTTGAAACAATTCCGGTGAAAAATGTCGCTAAAATCATCAAAATACTGAATATCAGGAGGTACCGTTATATGGGGGCTATACAAAGACCAGGACCTGCACAGACCATTTCCTGTCATATTCTGTAGCATCCATTACGAACTTCAAATAACAAATTTGAAACAATTCCGGTGAAAAATGTCGCTAAAATCATTAAAATATCGAATATCGGGAGGTACCGTTATATGGAGGCTCTACGAAGACGTGTACCTGCACAGACAATTTCTTGTCTTAGACTGTACTATCCATTACGAACTTCCAATACCAAATTTGAAACAATTCCGGTGAATAATGTCGGTTAAATCGTCAAAATACCGAATATCTGGAGCTGCCGTTATATGGGGGCTACACGAAGACGTGGACCTGCACAAACAATTTCCTGTCTTAGGCTGTACTATCTATTACGAACTTTAAATACCAAATTTGAAACAATTCCGGTGAATAAAGTCTCTAAAATCGTAAAATACCGAATATCGGGATGTACCGTTATATGGGGGCTATACGTAGAAAAAAAACGTAGACCTACAAAGACAGTTTTCTGTGCTAGGCTGTACTATCCTTTACTAACTTCAAATACCAAATTTGAAACAATTCCGGTGAAAAATATCACTAAAATCATCAAAATACTGAATATCGGGAGGCACCGTTATATGGGAGGTACGTTATACGAACTTTAAAATCCCCGTTCTATGGGGGCTATACGAAGATGTGGACCTGCACATACAATTCTCTGTCTTAGACTGTGGTATATATTACGAACTTCAAATACCAAATTTGAAACAATTGCGGTGAATAATGTCGTTAAAATCGTCAAAATACCGAATACCGGGAGGTACCGTTATATGGGGGCTACAGGAAGACGTGGATCTGCACAAACAATTTTCTGCTGCAGACTGTAGCATCCATTACGAACTTCAAATACCAAATTTGAAACAATTTCGGGAGCTACCGTTATATGGGGGCTATACGAAGACCTGGACCTGCACAGACAATTTTCTGTCTTAAACTGTAGTATCTATTACGAACCTCAAGTAACAAATTTGAAACAATTTCAGTAAATAATGTCGCCAAAATCGTCAAAATATCGAATATCGGGAGGTACCGTTATATAGGGGCTATACGAAGACTTGGACCTGCATAGACAATTTTCTGTCTCAGACTGCACTATCCGTTACAAACTTTAAATACGAAAGTTGAAACAATTCCGGTTAATAATGTCGCTAAAATTGTCAAAATACCGAATTTCGGGAGGTACCGTTATATAGTGGCAATACGAAGATGTGGACCTACATAGATAATTGTCCGTCTTAGAACTTGGTATCCACTTCGAACTTCAAATACCAAATTTGAAACAATTCCGTCGATTAATGTCGCTGAAATCATCAAAATATCGAATATCGGGAGGTACCGTTATATGGGGGCTATACGAAGACGTGCGTGGACCGGTTTTTGTCCTAGGCTGTACTACCCATTACGAGCTTCAAATACCTGCACCGACAAGTTCCTGCCTTAGGCTGTACTATGCATTACGAACTTCAAATACCACATTTGAAACAATTCCCGTGAATAAATTTTCTAAAATCATCAATATGCCGAATATCGGGAGGTACCGTTATATGGGGGCTATACGAAGACCTGGACCTGCACAGACAATTTTCGGTCTTAAACTGTAGTATCTAAACTGTAGTAATAAATTTGAAACAATTCCGGTGAATAATGTCGCCAAAATCGTCAAAATACCGAATATCGGGAGGTACCGTTATATGAGGGCTATACGACGACGTGGACCTACATAGGCAATTGTAGGCCTTAGGATGTACTATCCATTACGAACTTCAAATACCAAATTTGAAACCATTCCGGGGATTAGATTCGCTAATATCATCAAAATATCGAATGTCGGGAGGTACCGTTATATGGGGGCTGTTTAAGGCTGTAGTATTCATTGCGAACTTCAAATACCAAATTTGAAACAATTCCGGTGAATAGATTCGTTAAAATCATCAAAATACCGAATATCGGGTGTTACCGTTATATGGGGGCTATGCGATGACTTGGACCTACATAGGCAATTGTAGGCCTTAGGATGTACTATCCATTACGAACTTCAAATACCAAATTTGTAACAATTCCGGTGAATAATATCGCTTAAATCATCAAAATATCGAATATCGGGAGATACCGTTATGTGGGGGCTATACGACGACGTGGACCTGCATAGACATTTTTCTGTCTCAGGCTACAAACTTTAAATACGAAATTTGAAACCATTCCGCTTAATAATGTCGCTAAAATTGTCAAAATACCGAATTTCGGGAGGTACCATTATATAGTGGCAATACGAAGATGTGGACCTACATAGATAATTGTCCGTCTTAGAACTTGGTATCCACTTCGAACTTCAAATACCAAATTTGAAACAATTCCGTCGATTAATGTCGCTGAAATCATCAAAATATCGAATATCGGGAGGTACCGTTGTATGGGGGCTATACGACGACGTGGACCTCCATAGACAATTTTCTGTCTCAGGCTGTAGTATTCATTATGAACTTCAAATACCAAATTTGAAACAATTCCGGGGAATAGATTCGCTAAAATTATCAAAATACCGAATATCGGGGAAAACCGTTATATGAGGGTTATAAGAAGACGTGGACCTGCATAGGTAACATATGTCATAAGCCATTACAATATTCAAACGCGAAACTGCAAAAATCGGTAATAATGTAGATAAAATCATCAAAATACCTAATATTGGGTGGTACAGTTATATGGGGGCTATACGAAAGACGTGGACCTGCACAGACAATTCTCTGTCTTAGATTGTGGTGTACATTACGAACTTCAAATGCCAAATTTTAAACAATTCCGGTGAATAATGTCGCTAAAATCGCCAAAATAACGAATATCGACAGACAATTCTCCGTCTTAGACTGTGCTATCCGCTTCGAACTTCAAATACCAAATTTGAAACAATTCCGGTGAATAATGTCGCTTATATCATCAAAATATCGAATATCGGGAGGTACCGTTATATGGGGGCTGTCTTAGGCTGTAGTATTCATTGCGAACTTCAAATACCAAATTTGAAACAATTCCGGTGAATAGATTCGTTAAAATCAATTCCGGTTAATAATGTCGCTAAAATTGTCAAAATACCGAATTTCGGGAGGTACCGTTATATAGGGGCTATACGAAGATGTGGACCTACATAGACAATTGTCCGTCTTAGAATTTGGTATCCACTTCGAACTTCAAATACCAAATGTGAAACAATTCCGATGAATAATGTCGCTTAAATCATCAAAATATCGAACATCGGGAGGTACCGTTATATGGGGGCCATACGAAGACCTGCATAGACAGGTTTTTGTCCTAGGTTGTACTATACATTACGAACTTCAAATACCTGCACCGACAATTTCCTGCCTTAGGCTGTACTATCCATTACGAACTTCAAATACCAAATTTGAAACAATTCCCGTGAATAAATTTTCTAAATGTTACCGTTATATGGGGGCTATGCGAAGACCTGGACCTACACAGACAATTCTCTGTCTTAGATTGTGGTGTACATTACGAACTTCAAATGCCAAATTTGAAACAATTCCGGTGAATAATGTCGCTAAAATCGCCAAAATAACGAATATCGGCAGACAATTCTCCGTCTTAGACTGTGCTATCCGCTTCGAACTTCAGATACCAAATTTAAAATAATTCCGGTGAATAATGTCGCTTATATCATCAAAATATCGAATATCGGCAGGTACCGTTATATAGGGGCTGTCTTAGGCTGTAGTATTGCGAACTTCAAATACCAAATTTGAAACAATTCCTGTGAATAGATTCGTTAAAATCATCAAAATACCGAAAATCGGGTGTTACCGTTATATGGGGGCTATGCGAAGACGTGGACCTACATTGGCAATTTTAGGCCTTAGGATGTACTATCAATTACGATCTTCAAATACCAAATTTGTAACAATTCCGGTAAATAATGTCGCTTAAATCAACAAAATATCGAATATCGGGAGGTACCGTTATATGGGGGCTATACGAAGACGTGGACCTGCACAGACAGTTTTTTGTCTTAGGCTGTAGTATTCATTATGAACTTCAAATACCAAATTTGAAACAATTTCGGTGAATAATGTCGCTTAAATCATCAAACTATCGAATATCGGGAGGTACCGTTATATGGGGGCTATACGAAGACCTGGACCTGCACAGACAATTTTCTGTCTTAAACTGTAGTATCTATTACCAACTTCAAGTAACAAATTTAAAACAGTTCCGGTGAATAATGTCGCTAAAATCTTCAAAACACCGCATATCGGGACGTAGAGTTATATGGGGGCTATAAAAAGGCATATATATTTTCTGTCTTAGGATGTACTATCCATTACGAACTTCAAATACCAAATTTGTAACAATTCCGGTGAATAAATTCGCTAAAATCATCAAAATATCGAATATTGGGAGTCACCGTTATATGGGGCTATACGAAGACGTGGATCTGCATAGACAGTTTTCTGTCTTAGGCTGTACTATCCATTACGAACCTCAAGTAGTAGATAATGTCGTTAAAATTGTCAAAATAGCGAATATCGGGAGGTAGCGTTATATGACAATTCACTGGCTTAGACTGTTGCATTCACTACGAACTTCAAATGCCAAATTTGAAACAGTTCCTGTGAATGGACTCACTAAAATCATCAAAATCCAGTACGAACTTCAAATACCATATTGGAAACAATTTCGGTGAAAAATGTCGCTAAAATCATCAAAATATCGAGTATCGGGAGGTACCGTTATATGATGGCTCTACGAAGACGTAAACCTGCACAGACAATTTCCTGTCTGCGGCTGTAGTATCCATTACGAACTTCAAATACCAAATTTGAAACAATTCCGGTGCATAGATTTGCTAAAGTAATCAAAATACCGAATATCGGGAGTTACCGTTATATGGGAGCTATACCAAACCGCGAACCTGCACAGACAATTCTCTGTCTTAGATTCTGGTATCCGCTACGAACTTCAAATACTAAATTTGAAACAATTCCCGTGAATAATGTCGCTTAAAACATCAAAATATCGAATATCGGGAGGTACCGTTTTATGGGGCTATACGAAGACGTGGTTCTGTAATGACAGTTTTTTGTCTTAGGCTGTACTATCCATTACGAACTTCAAATACCAAATTTGAAACAATTCCGGTGAATAAATTCGCTAAAATCATCCAAATACCAAATATCGGGAGTTACTGGTTCCCTCCGAAGTTTCCCTCAGGATAGCTGGTACATTCAAAATTATGTAAAATAATCTTATCTGGTAAAGCGAATGATTAGATGCCTTAGGGTCGAAACGACCTTAACCTATTCTCAAACGTTAAATGGGTAAGAACCACACCTTTCTTGGTATGAAGGAGTGGTTGTGATATAATGTGCCCAGTGGGCCATTTATGGTAAGCAGAACTGGCGTTGTGGGATGAACCAAACGAAGTGTTACGGTGCCCTGCCAATACCACGTTGAAACAATTCCGGTGAATAATATCGCTAAAATCGTCAAAGTACCGAATATCGGGAGGTACCGTGAGTAATGTCCGGTGAGTAATGTCGCTAAAATCCGGTGAATAATGTCGCTAAAATCATCAAAACACCGAATATCGGGAGGTACCGTTATATGGGGGCTATAAGAAGACGTGGACCTGCTTAGGTAACATTTGTCATAAGCCATTATAATATTCAAACGCGAAACATAAAAAAAATCGGTAACAATGTAGATAAAGATAGTTTTCTGTCTTAGGCTTTACTATCCATTACGAACTTTAAATACCAAATTTGAAACAATTCCGGTGAATAAATTCGCTAAAATCATCAAAATATCGAATATTGGGAGTCACCGTTATATGGGGCTATACGAAGACGTGGATCTGCATAGACAGTTTTCTGTCTTAGGCTGTACTATCCATTACGAACCTCAAGTACCAAATTTAAAACAATTCCAGTAGATAATGTCGTTAAAATTGTCAAAATAGCGAATATCGGGAGGTAGCGTTATATGACAATTCACTGGCTTAGACTGTTGCATTCACTACGAACTTCAAATACCAAATTTGAAACAGTTCCGGTGAATGGACTCACTAAAATCATCAAAATCCAGTACGAACTTCAAATACCATATTTGAAACAATTTCGGTGAAAAATGTCGCTAAAATCATCAAAATATCGACTATCGGGAGGTACCGTTATATGGGGGCTCTACGAAGACGTAAACCTGCACAGACAATTTCCTGTCTGAGGCTGTAGTATCCATTACGAACTTCAAATACCAAATTTGAAACAATTCCGGTGCATAGATTTGCTAAAATAATCAAAATACCGAATATCGGGAGTTACCGTTATATGGGAGCTATACGAAAACGCGAACCTGCACAGACAATTGTCTGTCTTAGATTCTGGTATCCGCTACGAACTTCATATACTAAATTTGAAACAATTCCCGTGAATAATGTCGCTTAAAACATCAACATATCGAATATCCAGAGGTACCTTTTTATGGGCTCTATACGAAGACGTGGTTCTGTAATGACAGTTTTTTGTCTTAGGCTGTACTATCCATTACGAACTTCAAATACCAAATTTGAAACAATTCCGGTGAATAAATTCGCTAAAATCATCCAAATACCAAATATCGGGAGTTACAGGTTCCCTCCGAAGTTTCCTTCAGGATAGCTGGTGCATTCAAAATTATGTAAAATAATCTTATCTGGTAAAGCGAATGATTAGAGGCCTTAGGGTCGAAACGACCTTAACCTATTCTCAAACGTTAAATGGGTAAGAAGGAGTGGTATGAAGGAGTGGTTGTGATATAATATGCCCAGTGGGCCATTTTTGGTAAGCAGAACTGGCGTTGTGGGATGAACCAAACGAAGTGTTACGGTGCCCTGCCAATACCACGTTGAAACAATTCCGGTGAATAATATCGCTAAAATCGTCAAAGTACCGAATATCGGGAGGTACCGTGAGTAATGTCCGGTGAGTAATGTCGCTAAAATCCGGTAAATAATGTCGCTAAAATCATCAAAACACCGAATATCGGGAGGTACCGTTATATATGGGGGCTATAAGAAGACGTGGACCTGCTTAGGTGACATTTGTCATAAGCCATTATAATATTCAAACGCGAAACCTAAAAAAATTGGTAATAATGTAGATAAAATCATCAAAATACCCTATATCGGGAGGTACCGTTATATGGGGGCTATACGAAAACGTGAACCTGCACAGACAATTCTCTGTCTTAGATTGTGGTATCCACTACGAACTCAAATACCAAATTTAAAACAATTCCCGTGAATAATGAAGCTTAAATCATTAACATATCGAATATCGGGAGGTACCGTTATATGGGGGCTATACGAAGACGTGGACCTGCATAGACAGTTTTCTGTCTTAGGCTGTAATATCCATTACGAACTTCAAATACCAAATTTGAAACAATTCCGGTGAGTAATGTCGCTAAAATCATCAAAACACCGAATATCGGGAGGTACCGTTATATGGGGGCTATAAAAAGACGTGGACCTGCTTAGGTAACATTTGTCATAAGCCATTACAATATTCAAACGCGAAACCTAAAAAAATCGGTAACAATGTAGATAAAATCATCAAAATACCCTATATCGGGAGGTACCGTTATATAGGGGCTATACGAAGACGCGGACCTGCACAGACAATAGCTAAAATCATCAAAATATCGAATATCAGGAGGTACCGTTATATGGGGTCTTTACGAAGACGTGAACCTGCACAGACAAATTTCTATCTTAGGCTGTACTATCCATTACGAACTTCAAATACCAAATTTGAAACAATTCCGGTGAATAGATTCGCAAAAGTCATCAAAATACCGAATATCGTGAGTTACCGTTATATGGGGGCTATACGAAAACGTGAACCTGCACAGACAATTTCCTGTCGTAGGCTGCCCAGTCTATTACGAACTTCAAATACCAAATTTGAAACAATTCCCGTGAATAATGTCGCTTAAATCATCAAAATATCGAATATCGGGAGGTACCGTTATATATGGGCTATACGAATACGTGGACCTGCATAGACAGTTTTTTGTCTTAGCCTGTACTATCCATTACGAACTTCAAATACAAAATATGAAACAATTCCGGTGAATAAATTCGCTAAAATCATCAAAATACCGAATATTGGGAGTTACCGTTATATGGGGGCTATACGAAGACGTGGATCTGCATAGACAGTTTTCTGTCTTAGGCTGTACTATCCATTACGAACTTCAAATACCAAATTTGAAACAATTCCGGTGAATAAATTCGCTAAAAACATCAAAACACCGAATATCGGGAGGTACCGTTATATGGGGGCTATAAGAAGACGTGGACCTGCTTAGGTAACATTTGTCATAAGCCAATACAATATTCAAACGCGAGAACTAAAAAATCGGTAATAATGTAGATAAAATCATCAAAATACAGTACAGTACAGTTATATAGGGGCTATACGAAGACGTGGACCTGCATCAAAATACCGAATATCGTGAGTTACCGTTATATGGGAGCTATACGAAAACGTGAACCTGCACAGACAATTTCCTGTCGTAGGCTGCCCAGTCTATTACGAACTTCAAATACCAAATTTGAAACAATTCCCGTGAATAATGTCGCTTAAATCATCAAAATATCGAATATCGGGAGGTACCGTTATATATGGGCTATACGAATACGTGGACCTGTTTAGGTAACATTTGTCATAAGCCATTATAATATTCAAACGCGAAACATAAAAAAATCGGTAACAATGTAGATAAAGATAGTTTTCTGTCTTAGGCTTTACTATCCATTACGAACTTTAAATACCAAATTTGAAATAATTCCGGTGAATAAATTCGCTAAAATCATCAAAATATCGAATATTGGGAGTCACCGTTATATGGGGCTATACGAAGACGTGGATCTGCATAGACAGTTTTCTGTCTTAGGCTGTACTATCCATTACGAACCTCAAGTACCAAATTTAAAACAATTCCAGTAGATAATGTCGTTAAAATTGCCAAAATAGCGAATATCGGGAGGTAGCGTTATATGACAATTCACTGGCTTAGACTGTTGCATTCACTACGAACTTCAAATACCAAATTTGAAACAATTCCGGTACATAGATTTGCTAAAGTCATCAAAATACCGAATATCGTGAGTTACCGTTATATGGGAGCTATACGAAAACGCGAACCTGCACAGACAATTCTCTGTCTTAGATTGTGGTATCCACTACGAACTTCAAATACTAAATTTGAAACAATTCCCGTGAATAATGTCGCTTAAAACATCAAAATATCGAATATCGGGAGGTACAGTTTTATGGGGGCTATACGAAGACGTGGTTCTGTAATGACAGTTTTTTGTCTTAGGCTGTACTATCCATTACGAACTTCAAATACCAAATTTGAAAGAATTCCGGTGAATAAATTCGCTAAAATCATCAAAATACCAAATATCGGGAGTTACTGGTTCCCTCTGAAGTTTCCCTTATTTAAAAATTATGTAAAATAATCTTATCTGGTAAAGCGAATGATTAGAGGCCTTAGGGTCGAAACGACCTTAACCTATTCTCAAACGTTAAATGGGTAAGAACCACACCTTTCTTGGTATGGAGGAGTGGTTGTGATATAATGTGCCCAATGGGCCATTTTTGGTAAGCAGAACTGGCGTTGTGGGATAAACCAAACGAAGTGTTACCGTGCCCTGCCAATACCACGTTGAAACAATTCCGGTGAATAATCTCGCTAAAATCGTCAAAGTACCGAATATTGGGAGGTACCGTGAGTAATGTCCGGTGAGTAATGTCGCTAAAATCCGGTGAATAATGTCGCTAAAATCATCAAAACACCGAATGTCGGGAGGTACCGTTATATGGGGGCTATAAGAAGACATGGACCTGCTTAGGTAACATTTGTCATAAGCCATTAAAATATTCAAACGCGAAACCTAAAAAAATCGGTAATAATGTAGATAAAATCATCAAAATACCCTATATCGGGAGGTACCGTTATATGGGGGCTATACGAAGACGCGGACCTGCACAGACAATAGCTAAAATCATCAAAATATCGAATATCAGGAGGTACCGTTATATGGGGTCTTTACGAAGACGTGAACCTGCACAGACAAATTTCTATCTTAGGCTGTACTATCCATTACGAACTTCAAATACCAAATTTGAAACAATTCCGGTGAATAGATTCGCAAAAGTCATCAAAATACCGAATATCGTGAGTTACCGTTATATGGGGGCTATACGAAAACGTGAACCTGCACAGACAATTTCCTGTCGTAGGCTGCCCAGTCTATTACGAACTTCAAATACCAAATTTGAAACAATTCCCGTGAATAATGTCGCTTAAATCATCAAAATATCGAATATCGGGAGGTACCGTTATATATGGGCTATACGAATACGTGGACCTGCATAGACAGTTTTTTGTCTTAGCCTGTACTATCCATTACGAACTTCAAATACAAAATATGAAACAATTCCGGTGAATAAATTCGCTAAAATCATCAAAATACCGAATATTGGGAGTTACCGTTATATGGGGGCTATACGAAGACGTGGATCTGCATAGACAGTTTTCTGTCTTAGGCTGTACTATCCATTACGAACTTCAAATACCAAATTTGAAACAATTCCGGTGAATAAATTCGCTAAAAACATCAAAACACCGAATATCGGGAGGTACCGTTATATGGGGGCTATAAGAAGACGTGGACCTGCTTAGGTAACATTTGTCATAAGCCAATACAATATTCAAACGCGAGAACTAAAAAATCGGTAATAATGTAGATAAAATCATCAAAATACAGTACAGTACAGTTATATAGGGGCTATACGAAGACGTGGACCTGCATCAAAATACCGAATATCGTGAGTTACCGTTATATGGGGGCTATACGAAAACGTGAACCTGCACAGACAATTTCCTGTCGTAGGCAGCCCAGTCTATTACGAACTTCAAATACCAAATTTGAAACAATTCCCGTGAATAATGTCGCTTAAATCATCAAAATATCGAATATCGGGAGGTACCGTTATATATGGGCTATACGAATACGTGGACCTGCTAAGACAGTTTTTTGTCTTAGCCTGTACTATCCATTACGAACTTCAAATACAAAATATGAAACAATTCCGGTGAATAAATTCGCTAAAATCATCAAAATACCGAATATTGGGAGCTACCGTTATATGGGGGCTATACGAAGACGTGGACCTGCACAGACAATGCTCTGATTGCGGCTGTAGTATCCATTACGAACTACAAGGACCAAATTTGAAACAATTCCGGTGAAAAATGTCGCTAGAATCATCAAAATATCGAAAATCGGGAGTTACCGTTATATAGGGGCTCTACGAAGACGTGGATCTGCACAGCCAATTTCCTGTCTTCGGCTGCACTATCTATTACGAACTTCAAATACCACATTTGAACCAATTCCGGTGAATAAATTCGCTAAAATCATCAAAATACCGAATACTGGGAGTTACTGTTATATGGGGGCTATACGAAGACGTGGATCTGCATAGACAGTTTTCTGTCTTAGGCTGTACTATCCATTACGTACTTTAAATACCAAATTTGAAACAATTCCGGTGAATAAATTCGCTAAAATCATCAAAATACCGAATATTGGGAGTCACCGTTATATGGGGGCCATGCAAAGACGTGGATCTGCATAGACAGTTTTCTGTCTTAGGCTGTGCTATACATTACGAACCTCAAGTACCAAATTTAAAACAATTCCAGTAGATAATGTCTTTAAAATTGTAAAAATAGCGAATATCGGGAGGTAGCGTTTTGTGACAATTCACTGGCTTAGACTGTTGCATTCACTACGAACTTCAAATACCCAATTTGAAACAGTTCCTGTGAATGGACTCACTAGAGTCATCAAAATCCAGTACGAACTTCAAATACCATATTTGAAACAATTTCGGTGAAAAATGTCACTAAAATCATCAAAATATGGAGTATCGGGAGGTACCGTTATATGGGGGCTCTACGAAGACGTAACTCTGTCTGGGGCTGTAGTATCCATTACGAACTTCAAATACCATATTTGAAACAATTCCGGTGAATAGATTTGCTAAAGTCATCAAAATACCGAATATCGGGAGCTACCGTTATATGGGAGCTAAACGAAAACGTGAACCTGCACAGACAATTCTCTGTCTTAGGCTGTAATATCCATTCCGAACTTCAAATATCAAATTTAAAACAATTTCAGTGAATAAATTTTCTAAAATCAGCAAAATACCGAATATCGGGAGGTACCGTTATTGTACTATCCATTACGAACTTCAAATACCAAATTTGAAACAATTCCGGTGCATAGATTAGCTAAATTCATCAAAATACCAAATATCGGGAGTTACTAGTTCCCTCCGAAGTTTCCCTCAGGATAGCTGGTACATTTAAAAATTATGTAAAATAATCTTATCTGGTAAAGCGAATGATTAGAGGCCTTAGGGTCGAAACGACCTTAACCTATTCTCAAACGTTAAATGGGTAAGAACCACACCTTTCTTGGTATGAAGGAGTGGTTGTGATATAATGTGTCCAGTGGGCCATTTTTGGTAAGCAGAACTGGCGTTGTGGGATGAACCAAACGAAATGTTACGGTGCCCTGCCAATACCACGTTGAAACAATTCCGGTGAATAATCGCGCTAAAATCGTCAAAGTACCGAATATCGGGAGGTATTCAAATGCGAAACTTAAAAATATCGGTAATAATGTAGAAAAAATCATCAAAATACCCAATATAGGGAGGTACCGTTATATGGGCGCTCTACGAACTTCAAATACCAAATTACGAACTTCAAATATCAAATTTGAAACAATTCCGGTGAATACATTCGCTAAAATCATGAAAATACGGAATATCGGGAAGTACCGTTATATGACGGCTATACGAAGACGTAGACCTGCACAGACAATACTCTGTCTGGGGCTGTAGTATCCATTACGAACTTCAAATACCATATTTGAAACAATTCCGGTGAATAGATTTGCTAAAGTCATCAAAATACCGAATATCGGGAGCTACCGTTATATGGGAGCTAAACGAAAACGTGAACCTGCACAGACAATTCTCTGTCTTAGGCTGTAATATCCATTCCGAACTTCAAATATCAAATTTAAAACAATTTCAGTGAATAAATTTTCTAAAATCAGCAAAATACCGAATATCGGGAGGTACCGTTATATGATAACGGTAACTCCCGTTTTTCGATATTTTGATGATTTTAGCGACATTTTTCACCGGAATTGTCTACGAAGACGTGGATCTGCACAGACAATTTCCTGTCTTCGGCTGCACTATCTATTACGAACTTCAAATACCAAATTTGAAACAATTCCGGTGAATAAATTCGCTAAAATCATCAAAATACCGAATACTGGGAGTTACTGTTATATTGGGGCTATACGAAGACGTGGATCTGCATAGACAGTTTTCTGTCTTAGGCTGCACTATCCATAACAAACTTCAAATACCAAATTTGAAACAATTCCGGTGAATATATTCGCTAAAATCATCAAAATACCGAATATTGGGAGTCACCGTTATATGGGGGCTATACAATGACGTGGATCTGCATAGACAGCTTTCTGTCTTAGGCTGTACTATCCATTACGAACCTTCAGTACCAAATTTAAAACAAGTAGATAATGTCGTTAAAATTGTAAAAATAGCGAATATCGGGAGGTAGCGTTATATGACAATTCACTGGCTTAGACTGTTGCATTCACTACGAACTTCAAATACCCAATTTGAAACAGTTCCTGTGAATGGACTCACTAGAGTCATCAAAATCCAGTACGAACTTCAAATACCATATTTGAAACAATTTCGGTGAAAAATGTCGATAAAATCATCAAAATATCGAGTATCGGGAGGTACCGTTATATGTGGGCTCTACGAAGACGTAAACCTGCACAGACAATTTCCTGTCTGCGGCTGTAGTATTCAAAATATCGAATATCGGGAGCTACCGTTATATGGGGGCTTTACGAAGACGTGGACCTGCATAGACAATTTTCTATCTTAGGTTTTACTATCCATTACGAACTTCAAATACCAAATTTGAAACATTTCCGGTGAATAGATTTACTAAAGTCAACAAAATACCGAATATCGGGAGTTACCGATATATGGGAGCTATACGAAAACGCAAACCTGCACAGACAATTCTCTGTCTTAGATTGTGGTATCCACTACGAACTTCAAATACTAAATTTGAAACAATTCCCGTGAATAATGTCGCTTATATCATCAAAATATCGAATATCGGAAGGTACCGTTATATGGGGGCTATACGAAGACGTGGACCTGCATAGACAGTTTTTTGTCTTAGACTGTACTATCCACTACGAACTTCAAATACAAAATTTTAAACAATTCCGGTGAATAAATTCGCTAAAATCATCAAAATACCAAATATCGGGAGTTACTGCTTCCCACCGAAGTTTCCCTCAGGATAGCTGGTACATTTAAAAATTATGTAAAATAATCGTAATTGGTAAAGCGAATGATTAGAGGCCTTAGGGTCGAAACGACCTTAAGTTATTCTCAAACGTTAAATGGGTAAGAACCACACCTTTCTTGGTATGAAGGAGTGGTTGTGATATAATGTGTCCAGTGGGCCATTTTTGGTAAGCAGAACTGGCGTTGTGGGATGAACCAAACGAAATGTTACGGTGCCCTGCCAATACCACGTTGAAACAATTCCGGTGAATAATCGCGCTAAAATCGTCAAAGTACCGAATATCGGGAGGTACCGTAAGCAATGTCCGGTGAGTAATGTCGCTAATGTAGATAAAATCATCAAAATACCGTTATATAAGTATAGGTACCGTTATATGGGGGCTATACGAAGACGTGGACCTGCACCGACAATTTTCTGTCTTAGGCTGTACTAACCATTACGAACTTTAAATACCCCGTTATATGGGGGCTATATGAAGACGTGGAGCTGCACAGACAATTTCCTCTCCTAGGCTTCACTATCTATTACGAACTTCAAATACCAAATTTGAAACAATTCCGGTGAAAAATGTCGCTAAAATCATCAAAATATCGAGTATTGGGAGGTACCGTTATATGGGGGCTTTACGAAGACGTGGACCTGCATATACAATTTTCTATCTTAGGCTGTACTATCCATTACGAACTTCAAATACTAAATTTGAAACAATTCCGGTGAATAAATTCGCTATAATCATGAAAATACGGAATATCGGGAAGTACCGTTATATGACGGCTATACGAAGACGTAGACCTGCTCAGACAATACTCTGTCTGGGGCTGTAGTATCCATTACAAACTTCAAATACCATATTTGAAACAATTCCGGTGAATAGATTTGCTAAAGTCATCAAAATACCGAATATCGGGAGCTACCGTTACATGGGAGCTAAACGAAAACGTGAACCTGCACAGACAATTCTCTGTCTTAGGCTGTAATATCCATTCCGAACTTCAAATATCAAATTTAAAACAATTTCAGTGCATAAATTTTCTAAAATCAGCAAAATACCGAATATCGGGAGGTACCGTTACATGGGGGCTATACGAAGACGTGGACCTGTACAGACAATTTTCCTTCTTAAACTGTAGTATCCATTACGAACCTCAAGTACCAAATTTAAAACAATTCCAGTAGATAATGTCGTAAAAATTGTCAAAATAGCGAATATCGGGAGGTAGCGTTATATGACAATTCACTGGCTTAGACTGTTGCATTCACTACGAACTTCAAATACCCAATTTGAAACAGTTCCTGTGAATGGACTTACTAGAGTCATCAAAATACAGTACGAACTTCAAATACCATATTTAAAACAATTTCGGTGAAAAATGTCGCTAAAATCATCAAAATATCGAGTATTGGGAGGTACCGTTATATGGGGGCTCTACGAAGACGTAAACCTGCACAGACAATTTCCTGTCTGCGGCTATAGTATCCATTACGAACTTCAAATACCAAATTTGAAACAATTCCGGTGAACAATGTCGCTAAAATCATCAAAATATCGAATATCGGGAGGTACCGTTATATGGGGGCTTTACGAAGACGTGGACCTGCATATACAATTTTCCATCTTAGGCTGTACTATCCATTACGAACTTCAAATACTAAATTTGAAACAATTCCGGTGAATAAATTCGCTAAAATCATCAAAACACCGAATATCGGGAGGTAGAGTTATATAGGGGCTATACTAAGACGTGGACCTGCACAGACAATGCTCTGTTTGCGGCTGTAGTATCCATTACGAACTACAAGTACCAAATTTGAAACAATTCCGGTGAAAAATGTCGCTAAAATCATCAAAATATCGAAAATCGGGAGTTACCGTTATATGACAATTTCCTGTCTTCGGCTGCACTATCTATTACGAACTTCAAATACCAAATTTGAAACAATTCCGGTGAATAAATTCCCTAAAATCATCAAAATACCGAATACTGGGAGTTACTGTTATATGGGGGCTATACGAAGACGTGGATCTGCATAGACAGTTTTCTGTCTTAGGCTGTACTATCCATAACAAACTTCAAATACCAAATTTGAAACAATTCCGGTGAATATATTCGCTAAAATCATCAAAATACCGAATATTGGGAGTCACCGTTATATGGGGGCTATACAAAGACGTGGATCTGCATAGACAGCTTTCTGTCTTAGGCTGTACTATCCATTACGAACCTTCAGTACCAAATTTAAAACAATTCCAGTAGATAATGTCGTTAAAATTGTAAAAATAGCGAATATCGGGAGGTAGCGTTATATGACAATTCACTGGCTTAGACTGTTGCATTCACTACGAACTTCAAATACCAAATTTGAAACAGTTCCTGTGAATGGACTCACTAGAGTCATCAAAATCCAGTACGAACTTCAAATACCATATTTGAAACAATTTCGGTGAAAAATGTCGCTAAAATCATCAAAATATCGAGTATCAGGAGGTACCGTTATATGGGGGCTCTATGAAGACGTAAACCTGCACAGACAATTTCCTGTCTGCGGCTGTAGTATTCAAAATATCGAATATCGGGAGCTACCGTTATATGGGGGCTTTACGAAGACGTGGACCTGCATAGACAATTTTCTATCTTAGGTTTTACTATCCATTACGAACTTCAAATACCAAATTTGAAACAATTCCGGTGAATAGATTTACTAAAGTCATCAAAATACCGAATATCGGGAGTTACCGATATATGGGAGCTATACGAAAACGCGAACCTGCACAGACAATTCTCTGTCTTAGATTGTGGTATCCACTACGAACTTCAAATACTAAATTTGAAACAATTCCCGTGAATAATGTCGCTTATATCATCAAAATATCGAATATCGGGAGGTACCGTTTTATGGGGCTATACGAAGACGTGGTTCTGTAATGACAGTTTTTTGTCTTAGGCTGTACTATCCATTACGAACTTCAAATACCAAATTTGAAGCAATTCCGGTGCATAGATTAGCTAAAATCATCCAAATACCAAATATCGGGAGTTACTGCTTCCCTCCGAAGTTTCCCTCAGGATAGCTGGTACATTTAAAAATTATGTAAAATAATCTTATCTGGTACAGCGAATGATTAGAGGCCTTTGGGTCGAAACGACCTTAACCTATTCTCAAACGTTAAGTGGGTAAGAACCACACCTTTCTTGGTATGAAGGAGTGGTTGTGATATAATGTGCCCAGTGGGCCATTTTTGGTAAGCAGAACTGGCGTTGTGGGATGAACCAAACGAAATGTTACGGTGCCCTGCCAAAACCAAGTTGAAACAATTCCGGTGAATAATCTCGCTTAAATCGTCAAAGTACCGAATATCGGTAGGTACCGTTATACGGGTGCTATACGAAGACGTGGACCTGCACAGACAATAGCTAATATCATCAAAATATCGAATAATAGGAGGTACCGTTATATGGGGGCTTTACGAAGACGTAAATCTGCATAGACAATTTTCAATCTTAGGCTGTACTATCCATTACGAACTTCAAATACCAAATTTGAAACAATTCCGGTGAATAGATTCGCAAAAGTCATCAAAATACCGAATATCGTGAGTTACCGTTATATGGGGGCTATACGAAAACGTGAACCTGCACAGACAATTCTCTGTATCCACTGCGAACTTCAAATACCAAATTTGAAACAATTCCCGTGAATAGCGGTGCTTAAATCATCAAAATATCGAATATCGGGAGGTACAGTTATATGGGGGCTATATGAAGACGTGGATCTGCATAGACAGTTTTTTGTCTTAGGCTGTACTATCCACTACGAACTTCAAATACAAAATTTTAAACAATTCCGGTGAATAAATTCGCTAAAATCATCAAAATACCAAATATCGGGAGTTACTGCTTCCCACCGAAGATTCCCTCAGGATAGCTGGTACATTTAAAAATTATGTAAAATAATCGTAATTGGTAAAGCGAATGATTAGAGGCCTTAGGTTCGAAACGACCTTAACCTATTCTTAAACGTTCATCAACGGCTTTCTTAGCAAAGAGACACTGAACCTACTGCAATACGCCAAGACATTAAAATCCGTAGGATATCAATATATTTATGCTCGTAATGAAAGAGTATATTGCAAGAAAAATGGCTTATCAAAACAACAGCTGATATTGCGAGAAGATGATGTGGATCAAATACTTCTAAATGCAACAACAAATAAACATTGGAAAAGGAGATCAGAAGTGCAGGCAAGAACTATGAATTCAGATGAAGAAAACAACGAAAATGAAGATAATGATGAAGGCAACGATGCTTATGTAAGTTATCATGAGGAACCCTCGTGTTCCCGTATTCCCGCAGTTTGGCTGCACTAAAGCAACCAAAAACCCCACACGAGCTGCTAAGTCAGCGCATTAAACACCTTATTCTAAACACCTTATTCTT
This sequence comes from Musca domestica, assembly GCF_030504385.1. NCBI lineage: Eukaryota > Metazoa > Arthropoda > Insecta > Diptera > Muscidae > Musca > Musca domestica. The sequence continues at coordinate 2,121,327 of NW_026712428.1, forward strand.
TTGGTTGCACCCAAACCAACTACTTACAACCATTCATGGGAAACCTTCATGCTCCCGTATTCCCACAAGTAACACGAGCCGCCTCTTCAACACTCCACTGCAGGTTAATAGCCCAATATTCTACACGGGCCACTGTGTCAGCAAGAAATGCAATGGCAACGTTGGCAGAGCGACAGCGGCGCAGCATAATGTGGTGGCTTAGTTTTAAGTAACAGCATGATTGTAAATTCAGTTTTTAACTCATACTCAATGAATAAAGTTTAATCCATTCATTTTGATTAATTGGCGCCCAACGTCGTGGTTCACTTCGCGAAAAAAAAACTCTAAAAAAGTTAGAACTGAAAAGTGAAACTACAAAATATAAAATAAAAATACAAATCCTAAAAAAGGAAAAGTAAAAACCAGCGTGGTTCACTTCGCGAAAAGAACTCTAAAAAAGTTAGAACTGTGAAAAGTGAAACTACAAAATATAAAAATAAAAATCCTAAAAAAGGAAAAGTAAAAACGAACGTGGTTCACTTCGCGAAAAGAACTCTAAAAAAGTTAGAACTGTGAAAAGTGAAACTACAAAATATAAAATAAAAATACAAATCCTAAAAAAGGAAAAGAACTCTAAAAAGTTAGAACCGTGGAAGGTGAAACCACAAAACATAAAATAAAAATCCTGTGGGGAAAAAGATATAAATAGGAAAGAAAACTCAGTCAACTGTACCAAAATACCCTTAAGAAAAAAGGACTCAATTGTGTTCGAAAATAAGCTTAAGTCACCAAGGAACGAATATCCTTGGGCAGCGAAAGGCAACATCGAAGACGATCTACAGAATCACCAAGGAACGAATATCCTTGGGCGGCGAAAGAAAGTGAAAAACAATCAGAAGGCTCAGCAAGAAACACGCATCCCGAGCCAAGAAGTGGAAGAAGCTACCGAAGATCAACAACAGAAATTAATTTTAATTAATTTACCTAACATTTAAGGATGATAAGGTAAGTGAAGTGCCATTTTTTTGTTTTAAAGTGAAAATTGAAATAAAAAAGGAGAAAATTTAACCAAATTCATTCAAAAATATTTTTTTTGGAATACTCCGTTTTTGCGAATAATTTATGAGTCAGGAATTAGAAGACTTATTAGGCAAATTAAGTTTAGAAACAAAAGAAACCATGAACGCCGAACAAGTAAGTGAGCTAGTTAGAGCTGAAGTGAGCAGAGCATTGGCCGCTCAAAAATTAGAATTCGACAGGAAAATAACTGCGATTAACAGTAGACTTGCTACTGACAAACATAGCAATCATTGCCCGTCTCGATTTTACTTACGCGGACAAACGTCCGATATATCTGATCGAACAAGAACTGTCCACGCTGAGGCAGGGTTCAATGCAGTTACTAGATTTCTACGATGAGGTAGAAAAGAAATTAACCTTGTTAGCCAATAAGACAATCATGTCATATGAAAATAGTGTAGCAGAGACTATAAACGAAAAATACAGAGCCGATGCACTTAGGGTTTTCATATCAGGTTTAAGGAAACCCCTTTGTGATATCCTGTTTGCCTCAAGACCAACAGACCTCCCTTCTGCATTGGCCTTAGCACAAGAAGTAGACGCTAATAACGAGCGCTACGCTTTCGCGAAAAATTTCGCAAACAGATCTGATAGTTCTTACAACAGAAAGGCAAGTTCTGCCCAAAATTCCCCTAATACGGATCACAATGTGGGACAGAAGAACCCACATTATTCGGTTACCAAACAGAAACAGGCTGGTCAGCCGCAGAACAACTTAAATAACCAAAAGCCACACACCAGTGGTAACTTCGCCGATAATAGACGTGTCGAACCTATGGAAGTAGAACCTTCCCTATCCCAATTTAGACAAAAAATAAACTACCAAAGTCACGACTATAATGACAGGTCACAGGGAAATACACAGAAACGAGCGTCGAATTCAGGGCGATACACAGGACCAAAACTACAACGTGTGAATCATCTTAGCGAAGAACACGAATCAATGGACGAGCCAACGTATGATGAAGATGCGGAACAGGCCGTAGACGAAATTGAGAGCGACGAGCTTAATTTTTTAGGGGAAGGTCCCTCCTGCCTTGGATTTCGAAGTCAATAGGAGGGAAAGAAATCAAACTCCTTGTCGACACGGGGGCTTCAAGGAGTTACATCAAACCCTTACCGGAACTAAAGGGAGTAAAGGAGGTCCAAAATTCATTTGCAGTAAAATCAATTCATGGAGTTACTCCCATCAAACTTAAATGCAAAATTAAAATTTTCGGCGTTACAGAAGATTTTTTTATTTTACCCGAGTTGAAATCATTTGATGGCGTTATTGGCCTTGATTTATTGAATAAGGTACACGCATCCATTGATTTAAAAACTAACACAATTACACATGACCATGGAAAAGAAGTTATTTTATTTATTACCAGTCAGGATATAAATCATTTACAACTTCAGGCTAAGTCGGTACCAAGGGAGTTCAAAGACGCATTCTTTAGAGTAATTGCCAACGTAAACGGAGTATTTGTAGACCCCAATGAAGCTCTCCCATACAACACGAATGTGGTTGCGACCATCCGCACGGAGAACGAAGACCCAGTTTACTCAATACTGTACCCGTACCCACTGGGCGTTGCGGATTTTGTTAATAAAGAAATTCAGGATTTACTGGCAAACGGTATCATTCGAAAGTCTAGGTCCCCCTATAACAACCCAATATGGGTCGTTAAGAAAAAGGGCTTTGATGAAAATGGACAGGAAAAAAAGCGATTAGTTATAGATTTTCGAAAACTTAATGATAAAACTGTCAGTGATAGGTACCCGATTCCAGAAATAACGGAAACTCTATCCAACCTTGGTGGGAGTAAATTCTTCACTACACTAGACCTAAAATCAGGTTTCCACCAAATTCAGTTGTCTGAACCCGATAGAGAAAAAACTGAATTTTCTGTAAAAAACGGAAAATATGAATTTTGCAGACTGCCCTTCGGTCTGAAGAACGCGCCCAGCATTTTCCAAAGGGCGATAGACGATGTGTTAAGAGAACACATCGGTAAGAGATGTTTCGTCTACGTCGACGATGTCATTATATTCTCGAGAAACGAGCAAGACCATTTAAAAGATACGGAAGTAGTGATGCGAAGTCTATTCGAGGCCAATATGAGGGTATCGGCAGAAAAATCAAAATTTTTCCAAACTGAGGTCGAATACTTAGGGTTCTTAGTTTCACAAGGAGGAATTAAAACTTGCGCTGAAAAAATTGAAACAATTCGAAATTTTCCTGAGCCCAGCACCTTAAGAGGTCTAAGGTCATTCTTAGGCTTAGCGGGATACTACCGCTGCTACACACGCGACTTCGCCAAGATTGCGAAACCACTATCAAACATACTGAGAGGAGAGTACGGCCGAGTTACTGCAACACAGTCGAAAAAAATAAAGATTGATTTGACTAGTGAACAGAAAAAAGCCTTTATTAAAATAAAAGATGTACTTGCCTCCGAAGACGTAACCTTAACATACCCAGATTTCCAAAAAGCGTTCGATTTAACCACAGACGCATCCTCCCATGCTATAGGTGCTGTCCTTTCACAGGAGGGAAAACCTATAAACATGATTTCCCGCAATTAGCGAGGAACATTACGCTACTAATGAACGGGAATTATTAGCCATTGTCTGGACACTTAAAACGCTTAGAAACTACCTTTATGGTGTATCAAAATTAAACGTATTCACCGACCACCAACCATTAACATTTGCCGTTTCGGACAGAAATCCGAATTCTAAAATTAAAAGGTGGAAAGCTTTCATTGATGAATGCAACGCAAAGCTAATCTATAAACCAGGCAAGGAAAACGTAGTTGCAGATGCGCTGTCCAGACAGCACATTAATGCTTTAGACAATGCGAGTGTTGAAACAATCCACAGCGAAGAATCATCTACCAACACGATTGAGAGAACCGATAAGCCGGTAAATTGCAACCGTGATCAGATACTTGTTGAGGAAGGCACAGAACCCCAGAAGAGAACTTTCATTATTTTTGGGAAAAGGACGAGACACTTGATTACATTCCGAACCAATGACGATTTAATTAAAAGTCTACAGGAAGCCGTGAACGTAGATGTAGTAAATGCTCTGCAGTGTGATCTGCACACATTGGCACGATTCCAGCATAGATTGATCGAACTCTTTCCAACCGTGAAATTCAGGCACACAGAAAAGTTAGTTATTGATATATCAGATCCTAACGAACAACAAGAAATTATCGCAGCCGAACACAATCGAGCACACCGAGCAGCCTAGGAAAACGTGAAGCAAATAATTGAAGACTATTTTTTTCCAAAAATGGAAAAGAAGACTAAACAATTTGTAGCAAATTGTCGCGTATGCTCTCAAGCGAAGTATGACCGCCATCCAAAAAAGCAACTCATTGCTCAAACGCCCATACCCACATATTGTGGAGAAATTCTCCACATTGATATATTTTCAACAGGCTCGAAATATTTTTTGACTTGCATTGACAAATTTTCAAAATTTGCAATAGTACAGTCTTTAAAGTCTAGAACGATAGTAGACATTAAGCCTCAACTTCTGCAGTTGATCAATGTGTTTTCAAATACGAAATCTATTTACTGTTACAATGAGAAGACGCTCAATTCACATAGCATCAAGGCCACGTTAAAGAACCATTTTGACATCCATATTGCGAACGCTCCACCCTTGCACAGTACCTCAAATGGACAGGTAGAGCGATTTCACAACACACTGATGGAAATATCTAGATGTCTTAAACTTTACAAACAAAAATTTAGATGATATCGAAGAGATAGTTCTTTTGGCTACCATCGAATATAACAGGTCAATACATTCGGTAACTGAGATGAAACCTATTACAGCCTTTCATTCCTCGGAAGCCGGCGCACAAATAGTATCGCGTATAAAAAACACTCAGATCAAAAACTTAGAAGCGCACAATAAGAATAGGCGAGATAGGGATTTTGCCGTTGGGGAGAAAGTGTTCGTAAAAAATAACAGAAGGCTAGGTAATAAACTTACACCTCTTTACACCGAAGAGGAAGTTGGAAAATACCTGGGTACCACCGTTCTCATAAGGGGGAGGAGGGTCCATAAGGAAAATCTCCGCTGAATTTTCTTCCTTTCTAGAATTAGCACAAGTTATATGCGGGAGACGAATTAAAAAAAAAATTATAACTTACGTTTTCAGAATCGCTTTAAAATTGGCCATATTGGTATCAGCAACATCTGGACGACTAATAGACTACTCAAATGCAGGATACATTCCGGTGACCTGTGGTGACCTTGTTATCTGGGAAAGTTATGGACACATCCTCAAACACACATGAGGAAGTTGCTAGACGCAGACGTCAATCAGATAAGTAGACTAATACAGACAGTAAATACTCATCACAGACAAGCGAGAAGCTTGAACTTTATAGGGACGGTACTGAAATATATTGCAGGGACCCCAGACCATGACAACTTTGACAGACTAACAAACAAGGCAGAACAACTAATCGACTCCCAGGACAGACAGTTTACTATCAACATGGAGGTACAGAAAGAAATTAATAGTCTCACCATTACAGTAAATAAAATCTTGAAGACAGAAAAACACAGAGAAATAGACACTAGCCACCTTTACGATATTCTATTAGCTAGAAACAGAGCAATAATAACAGACTTAGACAATCTTATCACTTCTATCACATTCGCAAAAATTGGAGTCTTGAACCCCATCCTTTTAGACAGTAACGAAATAAACTTCATAATAAAAAATGAGCACTTCACGAACCTCTCCGTGGCCGATGTTATGGCTGTAGCTAATATTAAGATTTTGCAATATGATAATGTAATTTACTTCCTAATAAGATATCCTATTCCTAAGCTTAGATGTAAGAAAATTACTATTTTACCAGTAGCTCACGGCTACCAAATGCTCCACCTACAAGAATCCACCTTAGCGGTATGCCATAATCGTACCTTAGCGGTAAGGAACTGCAGCGACACGATACCAACTTTTTGCCTACCGTCATCAGCCACATCATACGCTCTACAACTACTGACACGTAACACTGCAAGCTGCAGCACCACATTCAACAATCTCACGCCGATTACACCAATAGGCGATGGATTGGTAGTCATAAATGACCAACTGGCAATAGTAGAAGAAAGTAATGAAGCTCCTGTTACAATTAATGGCACTTACCTGGTCGTTTTCAAAGATCATGTAAAAATCAACGATTCGTTATATTACAACGAGAATTCGACGACTCCTCTGCAACCTGAAACTCCATGGGCTTCTGAGATCAACCTGACACAACACACTGAGATACTAAGTGCCCCCTATCTGCACCACGTGAACCAACGGAACCTCCAACACATCCGCCATTTACAACGTGTGGTCGATCAGGGCCAAATAGCAGGTTTATCAATCATTGGTGGTTTTGCGATTGTGGGACTGACAGGTTACCTATTACGACGAAGAACCATGACAAAAAAGAAGATCGTCATAACCAGGTCAGTTGAAGATGCAATCAAAAACGCTATTACGAGGACCGAGAACGGCCCCCACTTAGAAGGGGAGGAGTTATCATGAGGAACCCTCGTGTTCCCGTATTCCCACAGTTTGGCTGCACTAAAGCAACCAAAAACCCCACACGAGCTGCTAAGTCAGCGCATTAGAACCTTAAAACCTCATACTCAATGAATAAAGTTTAATCCATTCATTTTGATTAATTTTTATCCCCTTAGGAAAAATATTAGTAGATGTTTATATATATATATATATATATATATATATATATATATATATATATATATATATATATATATATATATATATATATTTATATATAATATATTATTATTTAACAATTATATTTGTAATTGTAAAGCAACAGATATAAAAGTATTAAGTATAAATAGCAGAAGTGTCTCATCGATTAGAATGTTTGATCGTTTTAAGTCTCTGTTTGCAAGTATGTCTATACTGCCTGATGTAATTGCAATACAGGAAACATGGTTTCAGAATAATTTGTCACATATTTATACAATTGTATGTTACAAAGAAGTTCATTGCTGTAGAAATGATGGTGATGTTAGTACATCTCTGTACATTAGAGAGGATTTCAATTTCAATGTTGAAGTTTGCAAAAGCGAGCATTTTACAGAAATCATATTGGTTTCCTTTTTAAACTTGAAAGTTGAATCCAAACACTTGAGATTAATTTCTTTTTACCGGTCTCAAAAATGTGGATTTGAGCAATTTTTATCTTCACTTGGTTTGTTGTTAGAAAACTTTGGCGCTAGTAAAATATTGTTTGTAGGTGATTCTAATGTAGACTTGTTGAAAGGTGGTCAAAATAATGAACTGCTTTCTTTGTTTTATAGTTTTGATTGTGCTAGTGCTCACAGTATGATAACAAGGCCCAAGAGTAAATCATGTATTGACCACCTTTTTTAGCAATTTTATGGAAAACATTTCAGTTAATTCTATAGAATGTCCGATCATAACTTGATTTACTGCGTTATAACAAATAATATACGGAAAAAGAATTATGATTATGATTCTGCTAAACAGTTTTTACAGCGACATATTTCCATTGATTCAAGTGAATTGAACGTATCAGATTAAAATAATAAGTTGATCTCGGATATGAAGAATGCACTCCTTACTTCAACGGTAACAAAGGCAGTTAAGAAAAATGTTCGATTTGAACTTACTCCTTGGATCAATCAAGAACTACAACAGTTAATACTTTTAAAGCGCTCACTGTTGAAAGCTCGTAAGAAAAAAGGCATCAAAAATGATGACACTTTAAAAAAAATCAGCAAAGTTATTAGAATTGCTAATCACAAGAGTAGAGATGATTTTTATTATAATAAAATGGCTGAAGCAGGTAATGACCCTAAGAAATGTTGGTCTTTTTTAAAAGGAATTTTTGGTAGAACAAAGAAAAAAGACATTGTGGTGAAGGATGACCAGGGTGAAAGGCTTTCAAATAACATTGAAAAAGCAGATTATTTGAATAGCTATTTTTTAAAATCTGTGGAAGATTTAAGAAGGCTTATTATAACATATCATGACGATAACTTTAACTTTTTTCGCACACTCAGAGAGTGCAATAGTAATTTTGCGTTCCAGAGAGTTAGTGAAGGTCAAATAAAGGAGATTATTATGGCAATGAAAGTCAACAAGAGTCCCGGAGATGATAATATCACAACATTGTTTGTGCAGAAATGTCGTAATGAAATTTCATATAATCTTGTTGATATATTTAAGGGTATGATTGAAGAATCAGTATATACAGATATCTTAAAGATACATAAGGTGGTACTGAAGAAGTAGTTTTAAATGTTGTAAATTATATATGCAATGGATTGGATGATGGATTTCATGGCGTAGCTGGAATATTCTTTGATTTTTCCAAAGCATTCGATCTAGTTGATCACATAATTCTATTGGAAAAGTTGCCCTTCTATGGAATAAAAGATAAAGAGGTTCTACTATTTAAAAGTTGTCTGTCTAAAAGACAGCAGTACGTTTCAATAGATGAGTGTCAAAGCTTTTTGGGACGTGTTGGTTATGGTGTACCCAAAGGAAGTTGTCTTGGACCTTTGTTGTTTACCATATTTTTCAATGACATTAGTAATCTTCAGTTGAATGGGAAGTTATTTATGTTTGCCGACGATATTTGCCTCTTTTATCCGTATAAATATGATTTGTCTTTAAAAGCTCAAATTGAACGCGACTCTGCTCTGTTATTTGAATATGCTAGGTTAAACAGACTAGTATTAAATCCTGGTAAAACAAAACTTATAACATTTAGACCGAATCCCACGAATACTGACTTTAGTGTTTTTATTGATGGGCAATAACACAGGAAACAGACTGTGTCAAGTATCTTGGTGTAATATTGTATTGCTTGGGATAAACATATCGACTCAATTAAGATGAAAATTGCTCCAGCGTTAGGTGTTCTCTACAAGTCTAAGAATAAATTAAATGTCAAGTCTAAATCAATGATATATAATTCTTTAATTCAGTCACATTTAAACTATTTAATAACAGCTTATGCGTATAACAGTAATAATGTAGCTTCTAAAGCGCTACAAAGAATGCAAAATAAAGCACTGAAATTGGTTTTTAACCTACCCAGAAATTTTTCTACATCGCAACTATTTAATAATGTATGTAACAGTGTACTTCCTGTTTATGGGTTGTATAAATATGGCATAGTAAAATATGTTTTTAAATCTTTGATGAATATTGGTTACCATACAATACTTTTTCCTCAGAATCAAGTACACTTTAATACTAGAAATATAATAAACTTAAGAGTTTCCAGATGTAGAAAAGAAAAAAAAGAAAAGACAAAACAGGGTATTGAATATGTTGGCGGCTTGACATACAATAGTCTTCCTTTGAATATAAAAATGATTCAAACGATCTCACGTTTCAAAAGTGCATCAAAAAAATATGTTTTAGATAATCTTGAGTCACTTCTGATATAGCAAAAAAACATACGTTTACATAATTATTTTCATTACAACATGTATATAGTAAATTTGTATATATGAAATTCGTGTATAAATAATTTGCCATCTTGTCCCAATTATGCCTCCTGGCGCGGGACCTTATATTATATTGAATGTAATGAATTTGAAAATAATAATAACAATAAAAAAAAAAACACTGGGTTCTTGGTATGAAGGAGTGGTTGTGATATAATGTGCCATTGTGCCAGTGGGCCATTTTTGGTAAGCAGAAATGGCGTTGTGGGATGAACCAAACGGAATGTGCCCTGCCAATACCAAGTTTGAAACAATTCCGGTGACTAATCTCGCTAAAATCGTCAAAATACCGAATATCGGGAGGTACCGTTATATGGGGGCTATAAGAAGACGTGGACCTGCTTAGGTAAAATTTGTCATAAGCCATTACAATATTCAAATTCGAAACTTAAAAAAAATCGGTAAAATGTAGATAAAATCATCAAAATATAGGGAGGTACCGTTATGCGGGCGCTCTACGAACTTCAAATACCAATTAACGAACTTCATATACCAAATCTGAAACAATTCCGGTGAATACATTCGCTAAAATCGTCAAAATACCGAATATCGGGAGGTACCGTTATATGAGGGCTATACGAAGACGTGGACCTGCACAGACAATAATCTGTCTGCGGCTGTGGTATCCATTACGACCTTCAAATACCAAATTTGAAACAGTTCCGGTGAATAAATTCGCTAAAATCATAAAACTAATCGGGAGGAACCTCTATTTGGGGGTTATACCACCGCTGACCTATACATACTATGATCCGCTACAGGAGCTAGAAACCGGTACAAACTACAAATACCGATATTTGGACAAATCCGTGGATAAATGTGATAAAACTCAAAATACCGCATATTGTGAAGTACCGTTATGTGAGGCTATAGAACCCATTCGAACTAAAAACACCTAATTTTTAGACAAATCCGTTGAAACATGTGGCAAAGATCATCAAACTTTCGAAGACCGGATTTACCGTTATATGAGTGCTATACAAAAACGTGGTCCTTAACATACAACATTTAGCTGCGGATCTAGAATACATTATGATTACTATGAATTTTTGGACAAAGCTGTGGAAAATTTCGCAAAAAATCATCAAAATACCGTATATCGGGGGGTACCGGTATATGGGGGCTATACGAAGACGTGGATCTTCATAGACAGTTTTCCGTCTTAGGCTGTACTATCCATAACGACTTTAAATACCAAATGTGAAACAATTCTGGTGAATAAATTCGCTAAAATCATCAAAACACCGAATATCGGGAGTTCCCGTTATATGGGAGCTGAACGAAGACGTGTTCCTGCATAGACAATTTTCTGTCATAGGCTGTAGTATTCATTATGAACTTCAAATACCAAATTTGAAACATTGCCGGTGAATAGATTCGCTAAAATCATCAAAACACCGAATATCGGGAGGTAGCGTTATATGAGGGCTATCAGAAGTCATGGACCTGCTTAGGTAACATTTGTCATAAGCCATTACAATATTCAAACGCGAAACTTAAAAATATCGGTATTAATATAGATAAAATCATCAAAATACCCAATATCGGGAGGTACCGTTATATGGGTCTATACGAAGACGTGGACCTGCACCGACAATTTTCTGTTTTAGACTGTGGTATCCACTACGAACTTCAAATACCAAATTTTAAACAATTCCGGTGAATACATTCGCTAAAATGATGAAAATACCGAATATCGGGAGGTACCGTTATATGGGGGCTATATGAAGACGTCTACCTACATAGACAATTTTCTGTCTTAGGCTGTACTATCCATTACGAACTTTAAATACCAAATTTGAAACAATTCCGGTGAAAAATGTCGCTAAAATCATCAAAATACCGAATATCGGCAGGTACCGTTATATGGGGCTATACGAAGACGTGGACCTGCATAGACAGTTTTTTGTCTTAGGCTGTACTTTTCATTACGAATTTCAAATACAAATTTGAAACAATTCCGGTGAATAAATTCGCTAAAATCATCAAAATACCGAATATCAGGAGTTACTGGTTCCCTCCGAAGTTTCGCTCAGGATAGCTGGTGCATTTAAAAATTATGTAAAATAATCCTATCTGGTAAAGCGAATAATAAGTCGCCTTAGCGTCGAAACGATCTTAACCTATTCTCATACTTTAAATGGGTAAGAACCACCCCTTTCTTGGTATGAAGGTATGGTAAGCAGAACTGGCGTTGTGGGATGAACCAAATGTAATGTTACGGTGCCAAGCCAATACCAAATTTGAAACAATTCCCGTGAATAATCTCGCTAAAATCGTCAAAATACCGAATATCGGGAGGTACCGTTATATTGGGGCTCTACGAAGACATGGATCTGCACAGAAAGTTTTCTGTCTTAGGCTGTACTATCCATTACGAACTTCAAATACCAAATTTGAAACAATTCCGGTGAATAATGTCGCTAAAATCATCAAAACACGGAATATCGGGAGGTACCGTTATATGGGGGCTATAAGAAGACGTGGACCTGCTTAGGTAACATTTGTCATAAGCCATTACAATATTCAACCGCGAAACTTAAAAAAATCGGTAAAAATGTAGGTAAAATCATCAAAATACCCAATATCGGCAGGTACCGTTATATGGGTCTATACGAAGACGTGGACCTGCACCGACAATTTTCTGTCTCAAGCTGTACTATCCATTACGAGCTTTAAATACGTGGACCTGCACAGACAATTTCCTGTCTTAAGCTGCACTATCTTTTACGAACTTCAAATACCAAATTTGAAACAATTCCGGTGAATGCATTCGCTAAAATCATGAAAATACCGAATATCAGTGAATAATGTCGCTTAAATCAGCAAAATATCGAATATCGGGAGGTATCGTTATATGGGAGCTACACGAAGACGAAGACCTACAGAGACAATTTTCTGTCGTAGGCTGTACTATCCATTACGAACTTCAAATACCAAATTTGAAACTATTCCGGTGAATAATGTCACTAAAATCGTCAAAATACCGAATATCGGGAGGTACCGGTATATGACAATTCACTGTCTTAGACTGTGGTATCCACTACGAACTTCAAGTACAAAATTTGAAACAATTCCGGTTAATAATGTCGCTTAAATCATCAAAATATCGAATATTGGAAGGTACTGTTATAAGGGGGCTATACGAAGACGTGGACCTTCATAGACAGTTTTTTATCTTAGGCTGTAATATCGGGAGTTAGCGCTATATGGGGCTATACGAAGACGTGGATCTGCATAAACAATTTTCTGTCTTAGGCTGTACTATCCGTTACGATCTTCAAATACCATATTTGAAACAATTTCGGTGAAAAATGTCGCTTAAATCATCAAAATATCGAATATCGGGAGGTACCGTTTTATGGGGTCTACACCAAGACGTGGACCTGTATATGAAGACGTCTACCTACATAGACAATTTTCTGTCTTAGGCTGTACTATCCATTACGAACTTTAAATACCAAATTTGAAACAATTCCGGTGAAAAATGTCGCTAAAATCATCAAAATACCGAATATCGGCAGGTACCGTTATATGGGGCTATACGAAGACGTGGACCTGCATAGACAGTTTTTTGTCTTAGGCTGTACTTTTCATTACGAATTTCAAATACAAATTTGAAACAATTCCGGTGAATAAATTCGCTAAAATCATCAAAATACCGAATATCAGGAGTTACTGGTTCCCTCCGAAGTTTCGCTCAGGATAGCTGGTGCATTTAAAAATTATGTAAAATAATCCTATCTGGTAAAGCGAATAATAAGTCGCCTTAGCGTCGAAACGATCTTAACCTATTCTCATACTTTAAATGGGTAAGAACCACCCCTTTCTTGGTATGAAGGTATGGTAAGCAGAACTGGCGTTGTGGGATGAACCAAATGTAATGTTACGGTGCCAAGCCAATACCAAATTTGAAACAATTCCCGTGAATAATCTCGCTAAAATCGTCAAAATACCGAATATCGGGAGGTACCGTTATATTGGGGCTCTACGAAGACATGGATCTGCACAGAAAGTTTTCTGTCTTAGGCTGTACTATCCATTACGAACTTCAAATACCAAATTTGAAACAATTCCGGTGAATAATGTCGCTAAAATCATCAAAACACGGAATATCGGGAGGTACCGTTATATGGGGGCTATAAGAAGACGTGGACCTGCTTAGGTAACATTTGTCATAAGCCATTACAATATTCAACCGCGAAACTTAAAAAAATCGGTAAAAATGTAGGTAAAATCATCAAAATACCCAATATCGGCAGGTACCGTTATATGGGTCTATACGAAGACGTGGACCTGCACCGACAATTTTCTGTCTCAAGCTGTACTATCCATTACGAGCTTTAAATACGTGGACCTGCACAGACAATTTCCTGTCTTAAGCTGCACTATCTTTTACGAACTTCAAATACCAAATTTGAAACAATTCCGGTGAATGCATTCGCTAAAATCATGAAAATACCGAATATCAGTGAATAATGTCGCTTAAATCAGCAAAATATCGAATATCGGGAGGTATCGTTATATGGGAGCTACACGAAGACGAAGACCTACAGAGACAATTTTCTGTCGTAGGCTGTACTATCCATTACGAACTTCAAATACCAAATTTGAAACTATTCCGGTGAATAATGTCACTAAAATCGTCAAAATACCGAATATCGGGAGGTACCGGTATATGACAATTCACTGTCTTAGACTGTGGTATCCACTACGAACTTCAAGTACAAAATTTGAAACAATTCCGGTTAATAATGTCGCTTAAATCATCAAAATATCGAATATTGGAAGGTACTGTTATAAGGGGGCTATACGAAGACGTGGACCTTCATAGACAGTTTTTTATCTTAGGCTGTAATATCGGGAGTTAGCGCTATATGGGGCTATACGAAGACGTGGATCTGCATAAACAATTTTCTGTCTTAGGCTGTACTATCCGTTACGATCTTCAAATACCATATTTGAAACAATTTCGGTGAAAAATGTCGCTTAAATCATCAAAATATCGAATATCGGGAGGTACCGTTTTATGGGGTCTACACCAAGACGTGGACCTGTACAGACAATTTTCTGTCCTAGACTGTAGTATCCATTATAAACTTCAAATACCATATTTGAAACAATTTCGGTGAAAAATGTCGCTTAAGTCATCAAAATATCGAATATCGTGAGGTACCGTTATATGGGGGCTATAAGAAGACGTGGACCTGCTTAGCTAACATTTGTCCGTTATATGGGCTATACGAAGACGTGGATCTACAAAGACAGTTTTCTGTCTTAGGCAGTACTATCCATTACGAACTTCAAATACCAAATTTGAAACAATTCCGGTGGATAATGTCGCTAAAATCATCAAAACACGGAATATCGGGAGGTACCGTTATATGGGGGCTATAAGAAGACGTGGACCTGCTTAGGTAACATTTGTCATAAGCCATTACAATGTTCAACCGCAAAACTTAAAAAAATCGGTAATAATGTAGGTAAAATCATCAAAATACCCAATATTGGGAGGTACCGTTATATGGGTCTATACGAAGACGTGGACCTGCACCGACAATTTTCTGTCTCAAGCTGTACTATCCATTACGAGCTTTAAATACGTGGACCTGCACAGACAATTTCCTGTCTTAAGCTGCACTATCTTTTACGAACTTCAAATACCAAATTTGAAATAATTCCGGTGAATACATTCGCTTAAATCATGAAAATACCGAATATCAGTGAATAATGTCGCTTAAATCAGCAAAATATCGAATATCGGGAGGTATCATTATATGGGGGCTATTCGAAGACGTTGACCTGCATAGCCAGTTTTTTGTCTTAAGCTGTACTATCCATTACGAACTTCAAATACCAAATTTGAAACAATTCCGGTGAATACATTCGCTAAAATCATCAAAATATCGAATATCGGGAGGTATAATGTCACTAAAATCGTCAAAATACCGAATATCGGGAGGTACCGGTATATGACAATTCACTGTCTTAGACTGTGGTATCCACTACGAACTTCAAGTACAAAATTTGAAACAATTCCGGTTAATAATGTCGCTTAAATCATCAAAATATCGAATATTGGAAGGTACTGTTATAAGGGGGCTATACGAAGACGTGGACCTTCATAGACAGTTTTTTATCTTAGGCTGTAATATCGGGAGTTAGCGCTATATGGGGCTATACGAAGACGTGGATCTGCATAAACAATTTTCTGTCTTAGGCTGTACTATCCGTTACGATCTTCAAATACCATATTTGAAACAATTTCGGTGAAAAATGTCGCTTAAATCATCAAAATATCGAATATCGGGAGGTACCGTTTTATGGGGTCTACACCAAGACGTGGACCTGTACAGACAATTTTCTGTCCTAGACTGTAGTATCCATTATAAACTTCAAATACCATATTTGAAACAATTTCGGTGAAAAATGTCGCTTAAGTCATCAAAATATCGAATATCGTGAGGTACCGTTATATGGGGGCTATAAGAAGACGTGGACCTGCTTAGCTAACATTTGTCCGTTATATGGGCTATACGAAGACGTGGATCTACAAAGACAGTTTTCTGTCTTAGGCAGTACTATCCATTACGAACTTCAAATACCAAATTTGAAACAATTCCGGTGAATAATGTCGCTAAAATCATCAAAACACGGAATATCGGGAGGTACCGTTATATGGGGGCTATAAGAAGACGTGGACCTGCTTAGGTAACATTTGTCATAAGCCATTACAATGTTCAACCGCATAACTTAAAAAAATCGGTAATAATGTAGGTAAAATCATCAAAATACCCAATATCGGGAGGTACCGTTATATGGGTCTATACGAAGACGTGGACCTGCACCGACAATTTTCTGTCTCAAGCTGTACTATCCATTACGAGCTTTAAATACGTGGACCTGCACAGACAATTTCCTGTCTTAAGCTGCACTATCTTTTACGAACTTCAAATACCAAATTTGAAATAATTCCGGTGAATACATTCGCTTAAATCATGAAAATACCGAATATCAGTGAATAATGTCGCTTAAATCAGCAAAATATCGAATATCGGGAGGTATCATTATATGGGGGCTATTCGAAGACGTTGACCTGCATAGCCAGTTTTTTGTCTTAGGCTGTACTATCCATTACGAACTTCAAATACCAAATTTGAAACAATTCCGGTGAATACATTCGCTAAAATCATCAAAATATCGAATATCGGGAGGTATAATGTCACTAAAATCGTCAAAATACCGAATATCGGGAGGTACCGGTATATGACAATTCACTGTCTTAGACTGTGGTATCCACTACGAACTTCAAGTACAAAATTTGAAACAATTCCGGTTAATAATGTCGCTTAAATCATCAAAATATCGAATATTGGAAGGTACTGTTATAAGGGGGCTATACGAAGACGTGGACCTTCATAGACAGTTTTTTATCTTAGGCTGTAATATCGGGAGTTACCGCTATATGGGGCTATACGAAGACGTGGATCTGCATAAACAATTTTCTGTCTTAGGCTGTACTATCCGTTACGATCTTCAAATACCATATTTGAAACAATTTCGGTGAAAAATGTCGCTTAAATCATCAAAATATCGAATATCGGGAGGTACCTTTTTATGGGGTCTACACCAAGACGTGAACCTGTACAGACAATTTTCTGTCCTAGACTGTAGTATCTATTATAAACTTCAAATACCACATTTGAAACAATTTCGGTGAAAAATTTCGCTTAAATCATCAAAATATCGAATATCGTGAGGTACCGTTATATGGGGGCTATAAGAAGACGTGGACTTGCTTAGCTAACATTTGTCCGTTATATGGGCTATACGAAGACGTGGATCTACAAAGACAGTTTTCTGTCTTAGGCAGTACTATCCATTACGAACTTCAAATACCAAATTTGAAACAATTCCGGTGAATAATGTCGCTAAAATCATCAAAACACGGAATATCGGGAGGTACCGTTATATGGGGGCTATAAGAAGACGTGGACCTGCTTAGGTAACATTTGTCATAAGCCATTACAATGTTCAACCGCAAAACTTAAAAAAATCGGTAATAATGTAGGTAAAATCATCAAAATACCCAATATCGGGAGGTACCGTTATATGGGTCTATACGAAGACGTGGACCTGCACCGACAATTTTCTGTCTCAAGCTGTACTATCCATTACGAGCTTTAAATACGTGGACCTGCACAGACAATTTCCTGTCTTAAGCTGCACTATCTTTTACGAACTTCAAATACCAAATTTGAAATAATTCCGGTGAATACATTCGCTTAAATCATGAAAATACCGAATATCAGTGAATAATGTCGCTTAAATCAGCAAAATATCGAATATCGGGAGGTATCATTATATGGGGGCTATTCGAAGACGTTGACCTGCATAGCCAGTTTTTTGTCTTAAGCTGTACTATCCATTACGAACTGCAAATACCAAATTTGAAACAATTCCGGTGAATACATTCGCTAAAATCATCAAAATATCGAATATCGGGAGGTATAATGTCACTAAAATCGTCAAAATACCGAATATCGGGTGGTACCGGTATATGACAATTCACTGTCTTAGACTGTGGTATCCACTACGAACTTCAAGTACAAAATTTGAAACAATTCCGGTTAATAATGTCGCTTAAATTATCAAAATATCGAATATTGGAAGGTACTGTTATAAGGGGGCTATACGAAGACGTGGACCTTCATAGACAGTTTTTTATCTTAGGCTGTAATATCGGGAGTTAGCGCTATATGGGGCTATACGAAGACGTGGATCTGCATAAACAATTTTCTGTCTTAGGCTGTACTATCCGTTACGATCTTCAAATACCATATTTGAAACAATTTCGGTGAAAAATGTCGCTTAAATCATCAAAATATCGAATATCGGGAGGTACCGTTTTATGGGGTCTACACCAAGACGTGGACCTGTACAGACAATTTTCTGTCCTAGACTGTAGTATCCATTATAAACTTCAAATACCATATTTGAAACAATTTCGGTGAAAAATGTCGCTTAAGTCATCAAAATATCGAATATCGTGAGGTACCGTTATATGGGGGCTATAAGAAGACGTGGACCTGCTTAGCTAACATTTGTCCGTTATATGGGCTATACGAAGACGTGGATCTACAAAGACAGTTTTCTGTCTTAGGCAGTACTATCCATTACGAACTTCAAATACCAAATTTGAAACAATTCCGGTGAATAATGTCGCTAAAATCATCAAAACACGGAATATCGGGAGGTACCGTTATATGGGGGCTATAAGAAGACGTGGACCTGCTTAGGTAACATTTGTCATAAGCCATTACAATGTTCAACCGCAAAACTTAAAAAAATCGGTAATAATGTAGGTAAAATCATCAAAATACCCAATATCGGGAGGTACCGTTATATGGGTCTATACGAAGACGTGGACCTGCACCGACAATTTTCTGTCTCAAGCTGTACTATCCATTACGAGCTTTAAATACGTGGACCTGCACAGACAATTTCCTGTCTTAAGCTGCACTATCTTTTACGAACTTCAAATACCAAATTTGAAATAATTCCGGTGAATACATTCGCTTAAATCATGAAAATACCGAATATCAGTGAATAATGTCGCTTAAATCAGCAAAATATCGAATATCGGGAGGTATCATTATATGGGGGCTATTCGAAGACGTTGACCTGCATAGCCAGTTTTTTGTCTTAGGCTGTACTATCCATTACGAACTTCAAATACCAAATTTGAAACAATTCCGGTGAATACATTCGCTAAAATCATCAAAATATCGAATATCGGGAGGTATAATGTCACTAAAATCGTCAAAATACCGAATATCGGGAGGTACCGGTATATGACAATTCACTGTCTTAGACTGTGGTATCCACTACGAACTTCAAGTACAAAATTTGAAACAATTCCGGTTAATAATGTCGCTTAAATCATCAAAATATCGAATATTGGAAGGTACTGTTATAAGGGGGCTATACGAAGACGTGGACCTTCATAGACAGTTTTTTATCTTAGGCTGTAATATCGGGAGTTACCGCTATATGGGGCTATACGAAGACGTGGATCTGCATAAACAATTTTCTGTCTTAGGCTGTACTATCCGTTACGATCTTCAAATACCATATTTGAAACAATTTCGGTGAAAAATGTCGCTTAAATCATCAAAATATCGAATATCGGGAGGTACCTTTTTATGGGGTCTACACCAAGACGTGAACCTGTACAGACAATTTTCTGTCCTAGACTGTAGTATCTATTATAAACTTCAAATACCACATTTGAAACAATTTCGGTGAAAAATTTCGCTTAAATCATCAAAATATCGAATATCGTGAGGTACCGTTATATGGGGGCTATAAGAAGACGTGGACTTGCTTAGCTAACATTTGTCATAAGCCATTACAATATTCAAACACGAAACTTAAAAAAATCGGTAATAATGTAGATAAATTCATCAAAATATCGAATATCTGGAGGTACCGTTACATGGGTGCTTTACGAAAACGTGGACCTGCACAGACAATTTCCTGTTTTAGGCTGCACTATCTATTACGAACTTCAAATACAAAATTTGGAACAATTCCGATAAATACATTCGCTGAAATCGTAAAAATACCGAATATCGTGAGGTACCGTTATGTGACAATTCGCTGCCTTAGACTGTGGTATCCACTACGAACTTCAAGTACTAAATTTGAAACATTTCCTGAGAATAATGTCGCTAAAATCATAAAAAACCGAATATCGGGAGGTACCGTTATATGGGGGCTATACGAAGACGTGGACCAGCTTAGGTAACATTTGTCATAAGCCATTACAATATTCAACTGCGAAACTTAAAAAAATCGGTAATAATGTAGATAAAATCATCAAAATACCAAATATAGGGAGGTACCGTTATATGGGGCTATACGAAGACGTGGACCTGCACCGACAATTTCCTGTTTTAGGCTGAACTTCAAATACCAAATTTGAAACAATTCCGGTGAATACATTCGCTTAAATCATGAAAATACCGAATATCGGTGAATAATGTCGATATTCGATATTTCATCAAAATATCGAATACCGGGAGGCACCGTTATATGGGGGCTATTCGAAGAACTATACCTGCATATAGAGTTTTTTGTCTTAGGCTGTACTATCCATTACGAACTAATACCAAATTCGAAAAAAATCCGGTGAAAAATGTAGCTTAAATCATCAAAATATCGAATATATGGAGGTACCGTTATATGGGGGTTATACGAACGGTGGACCTGCATAGACAATTTTCTGTCCTAGACTATATTATCCATTACGAACTTCAAATACCAAATTTGAAGCAATTCCGGTGAAAAATGTCGCTTAAATCATCAAAATATCGAATATCGGGAGGTACCTTTATATGGGGGCTATACGAAGACGTGGACTTTCATACACAGTTTTTTTATCTTATTCTGTAATATCGGGAGGTACCGTTATATGGGGGTTATACGAAGACCTGCATAGACAATTTTCTGTCTTAGGCTGTACTATTCATTATGAACTTCAAATACCAAATGTGAAACAATT